>NC_037668.1:5307522-5445622 GCF_003255815.1 Theropithecus gelada
CAGAGTCTCGCTTAGTCGCCCAGGGTGGAGTGCAGTGGCGCGATCTCGGCTCACTGCAAGCTCCGCCTCCCGGGGTCACGCCATTCTCCTGCCTCAGCCTCCCGAGTAGCTGGGACTACAGGCGCCCGCCGCCTCGCCCGGCTAATTTTTTGCGTTTTTAGTAGAGACGGGGTTTCACCGTGTTAGCCAGGATGGTCTCGATCTCCTGACCTCGTGATCCGCCCGCCTCGGCCTCCCAAAGTGCTGGGATTACAGGCGTGAGCCACCGCGCCCGGCCTTTTTTTTTTTTTTGAGATGGTATCTTGCTCTGTTGCCATGCTGGAGTGCAGTGGCACAATCTAATCTCGGCTCACTGCAACCTCTGCCTCCCAGGTTCAAGTGATTCTCCTGCCTCAGCCTCGCAAGTAGCTGGGACTACAGGCACCTGCCATCACACCCGGCTAATTTTTGTATTTTTAGTAGAGACGGGGTTTCATCATGTTGGCCAGGATGGTCTCAATCTCTTGACCTTGTGATTGGCCCACTTTGGCCTCCCAAAGTGCTGGGTTTACAGGCGTGAGCCACTGCCCCTGGCTGATCAGGAGAAATTTTAAAAGAAATTAAAGCAACCCATTATCATTTGCTTCTGGTCTTTTAAATGTCTTACTATATGGTTTCTTTTCACGGTACCTCATTATCTATAGTAAATGTTGTGAATGAATCAGGGCGTTATCTTAGCTAATTATTTCAAAATCATCTTTTTATTTTTTTATTTTTTATTTTTTTCTGTTTATTTATTTTTTTTTTATTGAGACAGAGTCTCTCTCTGTTGCCCAGGCTGGAGTGCAGTGGCACGATCTCGGCTTATTGCAAACTCTGCCTCCCGGGTTCACACCATTCTCCTGCCTCAGCCTCCCGCGTAGCTGGGACTACAGGTGCCCGCCACCACGCCCGGCTGATTTTTTTGTATTTTTAGTAGAGACAGGGTTTCACCGTGTTAGCCAGGATGATCTTGATCTCCTGACCTCGTGATCTGCCTGCCTTGGCCTCCCAATGTGCTGGAATTACAGGCGTGAGCTACTGAGCCCGCAAAATCATCTTTTTAAACAAAGAAAAATTCTAAATATGGGAACACTAAAAGGTTTTTTTTGAGACAGAGTTTCGCTCTTGTTGCCCAGGCTGGAGTGCAGTGGTGCGATATTGGCTCACTGCAACCTCCGCCTCCTGGGTTCAAGGGATTCTCTTGCCTCAGCCTCCTGAGTAGCTTGGATTGCAGGTGTGCACCACATGGCCGGCTAATTTTTGTATTTTTACTAGAGACCAGGTTTCACCATGTTGGCCAGGCTGGGCTCAAACTGCTGATCTCGTAATCTGCCCACCTTGACCTCCCAAAGTGCTGAAATTAACAGGCGTGAGCCACCGCACCTGGCCCGAAAAGTTATTACTAGCTCTGGTTCCCATCTTAGTCTGCATCTGGGATGTTTCGTCTAATTGCCTCAAAATTCAGAAAAACATATCCACAAGTAATCTTTCATTTTTTTCTTTGTTTTTATAGAGCCTTGCAGCATCCATCAGATAGTTACTAATTTTTTTTTTTTTTTTTGGGACGGAGTCTCGCTCTGTCGCCCAGGCTGGAGTGCAGTGGCCGGATCTCAGCTCACTGCAAGCTCCGCCTCCCAGGTTCAGGCCATTCTCCTGCCTCAGCCTCCCGAGTAGCTGGGACTACAGGCGCCCGCTGCCTCACCCGGCTAGTTTTTTGTATTTTTTAGTAGAGACGGGGTTTCACCGTTTTAGCCAGGATGGTCTCGATCTCCTGACCTGGTGATCCGCCCGTCTCTGCCTCCCAAAGTGCTGGGATTACAGGCTTGAGCCACCGCGCCCGGCCAGTTACTAAATATTAATGAATAAGTAGTTGCATGCAGTGTCATTAGGGGTGACAGCTGTAGATGGAGGTGTTTTTAGTGGTTTGAAACTGTATACTGGTCACCCATTTCTTTTTTTTTTTTTTTTTTTAATTTTTTGAGACAGAGTCCTGCTCTGTCGCCCAAGTGGCTGGGACTACAGGCACGTGCCACCATACCCAGCTAATTTTTGTATTTTTAGTAGAGGTGGAGTTTCACCATGTTGACCAGGATGGTCTCGATCTCTTGATCTTGTGATTGGCTGGAATGCAGTGGGGTGATTTCAGCCCGGTGCAACCTCTGCCTCCTGGGTTCAAGCAATTCTCCTCCCTCAGCCTCCCAAGTAGCTGGGATTACAGGCACCCGCCATGACACCTGGCTGATTTTTGTATTAGTAGTAGAGATGGGGTTTTACCATGTTGGTCAGGCTGGTCTCGAACTCCTGACCTCAGGTGATGCGCCCACCTCAGCCTCCCTAAGTGCTGGATTACAGGTGTGAGCCACCGCGCTCGGCCTCCAGCCACCTATTTCTAAAGTTGAGATACTTCAGAAGTATTATGGATGTCTCTCACGTAATGTCAGGTAATAATAGATTATCTTTTTTAGACAATAGCAGAAACAATCAGTTTTAGTTTGCAAAAGAAACACTTTAACTGGATATTAGTGGCCAAGTAAAAATATTAAGTAAATAAAAGACGTAGTAAATCCCTAAACCAAATTGGGGACAAGGCGTGGGAAAAGGTGCTGTGTTTCCAGAATCCAGTATACTTTGCCCCTGGCTTCCACGATACTGTTACAATGAACTGTTTCACTTGCAACAATCATTTCAAAGCATATACGTGCTTTCACTGTATTAAGGATTTTAATATATTTTATCTTCTTTATCCTAGTATATCTGGGGAAGTGGTAAACAGCAAATGTGAGCCTTCAAAATCTAGTGCAGTCTTCAAGGCATTTTTGTTAATGTATAAGATACCTGAACAAGAAAATCTGCAACAAGAGAGCCTTAAGAAGTCTGATCTAATACAGATCTGATACAGATCACTTGGGCTTGGTTGTTAACACAATACTACCCTGATGTATTAGTCTCTTGCACTGCTATATAGAATTAACTGAGACTGGGTAATTTATAAAGAAAAGAAGTTTAACTGGCTCACAGTTCTATAGGCTATACAGAAAGTGTGGCACTGGCATCAACGTGGCTTCTGGTGAGGCCTCAGGGAGCTTTTACTTATGGCAAAAGGCGAAGCGGGAGCAGGCATTTCACATGGTGAAAGTAGGAGTGGGAGAGAGAGTTGTGTAGGGGAGGTGTCACACTATTTATTTATTTATTTTTATTTATTTATTTATTTATTTTGAGATGGGGTCTCGCCGTGTCTCCCAAACTGGAGTGCAGTGGCGTGATCTTGGCTCACTGCAAGCTCCGCCTCCCGGGTTCACACCATTCTCCTGTCTCAGCCTCCTGAGTAGCTGGGACTACAGGCGGCGGCCACCACGCCTGGCTAATTTTTTGTATTTTTAGTAGAGACGGGGTTTCACCGTGTTAGCCAGGATGGACTATTTATTTATTTAGAGACATGGTCTCACTCACTCACTCACACACTTTATTTATTTATTTATTTATTTATTTATTTATTTATTTATTTGAGACAGAGTGTCTCTCTGTTGCCCAGACTGGAGTGCAGTGGTGAGATCTCGGCTCACTGCAACCTCTGCCTCCCAGGTTCAAGCAATTCTCCTGCCTTAGCCTCCTGAGTAGCTGGGATTACAGGTCCCTGCCACCATGTCTGGCTAATGTTTTTGTATTTTTAGTGGAGATGGGGTTTCGCCATGTTGGCCAGACTGGTCTCAAACTGCCGACCTCAGGTGATCCACCCACCTTGACTTCCCAAAGTGATGGAATTATAGGCATGAGTCACTGGGCCTGGCTGTACACTTTTTTTTTTTTGAGACGGAGTCTTGCTTTGTTGCCCAGGCTCGAGTGTAGTGGCACCATCTTGGCTTACTGCAACCGCCGCCTCCTGGGTTTAAGTGATTCTCCTGCCTCAGCCTCCCGAGTAGCTGGGATTATAGGCACGCACCACCACACCTGACTAATTTTTGCATTTTTAGTAGGAACGGGAATTCTCCATGTTAGCCAGGCTGATCGCGAACTCCAGACCTCAGGTGATCCACCTGCCCTGGCTTTCCAAAGTGCTGGGATTACAGGCGAGAGCCACTGCGCCCAGCCAGCTGGACACTTTTAAGCCACCAGATCTCATGTGAACTCAGAACATCCTTGGCCCATCAGGCTTTGGGTTATTAGATGGATTTCTGGACTGGTAATGTTCTCAGCCCCACCTGTGCATTAGACTGTTGCTTGGAGAGCTTTTACAAAATACCATTGTTGAGAACACTTGGACACAGGGCGGGGAACATCACACACCGGCGCCTGTCATAGGGTGGGGGGAGGGGGGAAGGGTAGCATTAGGAGATATACCTAATGTAAATAACGAGTTAACGGTGCAGCACACCAACAGGGCACATGTATACATATGTAACAAACCTGCACGTTGTACACATGTACCCTAGAACTTAAAGTATAATAATTAAAACAAACAAACAAAAAACATTGTTTTGGCCTTACCCGATGATTCTCTGATTTGTTTGGTCGGGGGTGGGACTTAAGTATCAATATTAATCTTCCCTGTTGAGGTTAATGTGCAGTCATGATGGAGAACCACTGAACCATAAGCAATTTTTGCTTACTGAATGTTAGTTGAAGAAATTTATGCTTTACTTAATTCTTCAAAATTATTTTCTGCTTTGGAGGACCCGTTTATTTTTATAGAGATTAATGTCCTAATTATGTTTCATTATATTACAAATGTTTTGCATTTTCCAATGTAAAACAAATAGAATCAGCACATGAGTAATCAAAGGATTACTTGTATATTAAGATAATCACTTGGTTTCCTAATGCTAGAAAATACATTTCCTTCATCTTAGATCCATGACATTTTATGTGCTTTATTCTTTAAAGGTCTTTCAATCCTAATGGAAAACTGGCATTTAACCAGTTGAGAAAAGATCACATCATATTAAGTAAAGGCTTAGCAAAATGTTTTTTTAGAAGTACTCTGAAAGCATTCTTATGTCATATTTCCTATGCCAGAGAAAATGACTCAACACATTTATTCTGTATTATTTCAGTCATGAAAAATGTTACAATATTCAGTTGGTGCAAATAAAAAATAAAAGCAATTTAAGTAATTACACTATGCAAATTATTAATTTTATGTGTGGGAGAAAAACCTGGAGAATGGAATAGTTAATGAGTTTTACTTTGTTGTAAACCAGTTTTTTAAGGTATTTGTGTTCTTCATCTCTTCTTCTTTTGCCCTTCCTCATCTCTTCTCCTTTTGCCCTTCCTCAGCCTTTCCCAAACAAGACTGTAATTATGTTATTTGTAACAAATAACTGGCAGAATAATTGCCAGAATAATTAATGGTGATTAGCAGTTTTAAAGTTAAACCATTAACAGAGCAACAATAGTGAAGTGTGGTGTAAATCAACTCCTATCTGAATTCTTGATTTTTTTTGTTTGTTTGTTTGTTTTGAGACAGAGTTTCATTCTTGTTGCCCAGGCTGGAGTGCAGTGGCAGGATCTCAGCTCACCGCAACCTCCACCTCCCGGGTTCAAGCGAGTCTCCTGCTTCGGCCTCCTGAGTACCTGGGATTACAGGCATGCGCCACCATGCCTGGCTAATTCTGTATTTTTAGTAGAGACAGCGTTTCTCCATGTTGGTCAGGCTGGTCTTGAACTTCCGACCTCAGATAATCTGCCCGCCTTGGCCTCCCAAAGTGGTGGGATTACAGGCGTGAGCCACCACGCCCAGCTAAATGTTTCTTAATTTTGGGCTTCTCATACATATTTTTTGTGTATCTATTTCAGAATCACTATAAGAACTTGCTTATGTAATCAAAATCTTGGTAGGTTGCAGCAGGAAAAGCATAGCCAACCCTGAGCATAGTGTGCTTATTTGAGGAGATATTAGACTTGGTGCCAGGTTAAACTACATAAGCATTAAGGAATGGTGGATTACATCAATAATGAGAAATCCAACTGATGCGTGGCTTTTTTTTTTTTTTTTTTAGACGGAGTCTGGCTCTGTTCCCCAGGCTAGAGTGCAGTGGCGCGATCTTGGCTCACTGCAAGCTCCGCCTCCCGGGATCATGCCATTCTCCTGCCTCAGCCTCCTGAGTAGCTGGGACTACAGGCGCCTGCCACCGCGCCCGGCTAATTTTTTTTGTATTTTTAGTAGAGACGACGTTTCACCGTGGTCTCGATCTCCTGACCTTGTGATCCGCCCGCCTCGGCCTCCCAAAGTGCTGGGATTACAGGCGTGAGCCACCGTGCCTGGCCAGATGCTTGGCTTTGATTAAACCTTCTTTACCAATAATATAAGTGATAAGATGACTTGTTTTACTCTCGATTAACTTGTAAAAATCTTTACAATAGGTTGGGTGCAGTGGCTCACACCTGTAATCCCAGTACTTTGGGAGGCCAAGGCGGGTGGATCACCTGAGGTCAGAAGTTTGAGACCAGCCTGGCCAATGTGGTAAAACCCTGTCTCTACTAAAAAAAGAATACAAAAAAATTAGCTGGGTGTGGTGGCGGATGTCTGTAATCCCAGTTACTCGAGAGGCTGAGGCAGGAGAATCGCTTGAACCCAGGAGGTGGAGGTTGTGGTGAGCCGAGATCGTGCCACTGCACTCTAGCCTGGGCAAAAGAGTGAAACTTCATCTCAAAAAAAAAAAAAAAAATCTTTACAATAACTTAATAATTGTAAGATATAAGTAGTCTGATACAAAGATATGAACCTAGAAAATGCTGGTACC
Source organism: Theropithecus gelada (assembly GCF_003255815.1). Taxonomy (NCBI): domain Eukaryota; kingdom Metazoa; phylum Chordata; class Mammalia; order Primates; family Cercopithecidae; genus Theropithecus; species Theropithecus gelada. The sequence continues at coordinate 5,314,284 of NC_037668.1, forward strand.
TAAATGCTCACTAATAGTGATGGAAAATGTCATAGTTTTCTGCATATTTTCTTTTTTTTTTTGAGATGGAGTTTTACTCTTGTTGCCCAGGCTGGAGTGCAATGGCACGATCTCAGCTTACTGCAACTTCCACCTCCTGGGTTCAAGCGATTCTCCTGTCTCAGCCTCCTGAGTAGCAGGGATTACAGGTGCGCGCCACTATGCCCGGCTAATTTTTGGTATTTTTAATGGAGACGGGATTGCACCACGTTGGGCAGGCTTGTCTCGCACTCCTGACCTCAGGTGATCCGCCCGCCTGGGTCTCCCAAAGTGTTGTGATTACAGGCGTGAGCTACCATGCCCGGCCAGCTTTCTGCATATTTTGATATATAAATATGAACCTGTGTTCCACTGTTACTGAACTATTATTTTATTCTAAATGAGGGCAGGAAGGACAGATACTAAAAAACATGGATAGGAGTGGTATTCCATGGTTTTGTACTGCTCAATAAAAATTCAGCTCTGTTCATTTGAAATTTGAAGGCCAGATACTAGGTTCTAAAGTGGAATTTACGATTTCATACATCCGCCTAAAAAAACAGTCTAGTATATTTGTATTTTTCACTATCTTTCTGAGGTATCTTACTGATTAGGAAGGCAAAAGGACATGGAGTTGATAAGTTTTTCTTGTTCCTTGTCAGGTGTCATGATTAACCTGATTTGGTCAATTTATGGTATTATTCTGAAAACATTTGGTAGGAAGAATTCTAATCTCAGAAAAGTAACAAAATTAAAATCTTATTTCTGGTTGTGTGTGGTAGCTCATGTCTGTAATCCCAGCACTTTGGGAAGCTGAGGAAGGAGGATTGATTGAGTCCAGGAGTTTGGAACCAGCCTGGGCAACATAATGAGACCCTGTCTCTACAAGAAATAAAAAATTATCCTGGCTAACACGTCTCTACTAAAAATATACACACACAAAAAAAACAATTAGCTGGGCGTGGTGGCAGGTGCCTGTCGTCCTAGCTACTCAGGAGGCTGAGGCAGGAGAATGGCCTGAACCTGGGAGGTGGAGCTTGCAGTGAGCTGAGATCAGGCCACTGCACTCCAGCCTGGGCGACAGAGCAAGACTCCATCTCAAAAAAATAAAAATAAAAAATTAGCTGGGCGCAGTGGCACATGGCTGTAGTCCTAGGTACTTGGGAAGCTGAGGTTGCAGAATTGTTTGAGCCTGGGAGTTAAGGTGAGCCATGATCAAGCCACTGCACTCAGCCTGGGCAACAGAGTGAGACCCTGTCTTGAAAGATAAAATCTTATTTCCTAGTACATTCTAGGTTAAAGGTATATTTAAATAAATTAATACCCATGGTAAACTTTTTTTTTTTTTTTTTTTTTGGAGGCAGAGTCTCACTCTGCTGCCCAGGCTGGAATGCAGTGGCACAATCTCGGCTCACTGCAACCTCTGCTCCCCAGGTTCAAGCAATTCTCCTTCCTCAGCCTCCTGAGTAGCTGGGATTACAGGTACCTACCACTGCACTTAGCTAAGTTTTTGTATTTTTAGTAGAGAGGAGGTTTCACCATCTTGGCCAGGCTGGTCTTGAACTCCTGACCTCGTGATCCACCTGCCTTGGCTTTCCAAAGTGCTGGGGTTACAGATGTGAGCCACCACACCCGGCCATTTTTTTTTTTTTTTAGATTGAGTCTTGCTCTGTTACCCAGGCTGGAATGCAGTGGTGCGATCTCAGCTCACTGCAACCTCTGTCTCCCAGGTTCAGGCAATCCTCCTGCCTCAGCCTCCCAAGTAGCTGGGATTACAGACATGTGCCACCACGTCCAGCTAATTTTTGTATTTTCATTAGAGGCAGGGTTTCACCATGTTGGCCAGGCTGGAGCCCATGATAAACTATTAAAATGGTACAAAACATTTAAAGTGGGACAATAACAAGTTCCTTTGTCTTACCTAAAGAGAATTCACTGTTAATTGTTTCCTGGGTTGCTTCCAAAATTTTACACATACATCTATTTTTCCTTTTCTTTAAAAACACACAAAACCATACCAAGTGTATAGCTCTCTATATTACTGTTTTTATTGACTGTAGAGAATTCCATTGTATAGGACTTGCATAAATTATTTAGCTGATCTCATATTGATAAGCATATAGGTTTCTTTTTATGATTTTGTTGTTATAGTAACTTCCTGGTAGATATCTTTTCATAACTATAGATATATATGCAGAGTAGATTCTTAGAAATGGTGTCACTGGGTAATTCTGTTTTCTTTTTTTTTTTTTTTTTAATTTTTTTTTTTGAGATGGAGTCTCACTCTGTCGCCCAGGCTGGAGTGCAGTGGCCGGATCTCAGCTCACTGCAAGCTCCGCCTCCTGGGTTTACACCATTCTCCTGCCTCAGCCTCCCGAGTAGCTGGGACTACAGGTGCCCGCCACCTTGCCTGGCTAGTTTTTTGTATTTTTTTAGTAGAGACGGGGTTTCACCGTGTTAGCCAGGATGGTCTCGATCTCCTGACCTCGTGATCCACCCGTCTCGGCCTCCCAAAGTGCTGGGATTACAGGCCTTGAGCCACCGTGCCCGGCCAACTGGGTAATTCTGAAACATCAAATCTTATGATGTGTATGCGTACTCCAGTAATTTGACCAAATCTTTGGTGAGCTGACTTGTTACTGGCATCTCTCGTAAAATTAGAATTCAGAAGCAATATTTAGATTACTATTTCAATAAGTTAATTAGGGGAGTAGTCCCAATTAAGGTTTTATATTCTTTTTACATATATTATTCTAGTCTTCTAAGCAATCTGATAAGGCTGGTACTAATGGAAGAGACTGAAGTTGAGGTTCAGTAATTTGCCCAATGTCCCAAAACTGGGCATGCTGAGGTTGCATTCTTAAATGTATCTGTAGAATTAATATTTTCTGTTTTTTTTTTATTGTTGTTACATTCCCTGGTGAAACAACATTTTTAATTATTAGGAACTCAAGGAGCTGGGCACGGTGGATCTTGCCTATAATCCTAGCAATTTGGGAGGCTGAGGCAGGTGGATCACAGATCAGGAGTTTGAGACCAGCCTGACCAACATGGTGAAATGCCACCTCTACTAAAAATGCAAAATTAGCTGGGCATAGTGGCACATGCCTGTAATCCCAGCTACTCAGGAGGCTGAGGCAGAAGAATCGCTTGAACCCGGGAGGCGGAGGTTGCAGTGAGCCGAGATCGTGCCATTGCACTCCAGCCTGGGCAACAAGAGCAAAATTCCATCTCAAAAACAAAAACAAAAACCTCAAGGAAAGATAAAGGAAGAAAATAAAACATGCCCCTTATTCTTTAAATGAATGTTCCTATCTTCATACTACTTCTAATTTTTTTTCTCTTCTTTTTTGTTGTTTTGGAGACAAGGTCTCCCTCTGTTACCAAGGCTGGTGTGCATGGCTCACTGTAACCTCAAACTCCTGGGCTCAAATGATCCTCCCCTCTCAGCCTCCTGAGTAGCTGGGACTACAGGTGTATAGTCCCACCTTGGTCTCCCAAACTGCTGGGATTACAGGTGTGGTCCACCATGTCCAGCACCTCTGATTTAAAATTCATATAAATATTGTATGATGTATTACAAATAAGCAGTACAAATGAAATATAGAAAGTTTAATTTGGAACAGCTTTATGCTTCAAGCTATAATACAATCTTATTTATCCTGAAGATCTTTACCTAATTTATTCACAGAAAAGACTCTCAGATCTCATTTACTCCTAATTCAGATAGTTCTAACAGGAACTGGGGTCTCCTAGCCTATGACAATTGATTAGAAACAAATTTTTGTAAAAAGTGAAAGTAGCCTGTTATACAAAGGAAGGCTGAAATTTCCAAGAAATGAGAGCTTTTAGTGTAAAGCTATTAGTGGTAGAGGAAAAGGCAACTTACAAGAGCAGACGATTTTCAGAGTTGTTTTAGAATTCTTGTGTTTAGTTCACTTTACTCCAAGAATACTCAAGATCATAAGCATGATAGTAATTGATTATAATAGTAACCCTGAGTTTTTTTTTTTTTTTTTTTTTTCCCGAGACAGTTTCACTTTTGTTGATCAGGCTGGTGTGCAGTGGCGCCATCTTGGCTCACTGCAACCTCTGCCTCCTGGGTTCAAGCGATTCTCCTGTCTCAGCCTCTGAGTAGCTGGGATTGTAGCCACGTGCCACCACACCTGGCTAATCTTTGTATTTTTAGTAGAGATGGGGTTTCACCTTGTTGGCCAGGCTGGTCTCAAACTCCTGACCTCAGGTGATCCACCCGCCTCAGCCTCCCAAAGTACTATGATTACAGGTGTGAGCCACGTGCCCGGCTGAGAATTATTTTTAAAACTAAATTATGCTAGGTGCACGCTTAACAAGACAAGGATTTCCAAATTATGCTGGCTAAATGAAGCACTGTCATACCCAAAATATTAGATACAATATTTTCTTATCCTTTAACTTTTACAAAGGGCCTCTTTGTCAGATGTTTTGTTGCTGAAGTTCCCGGTTCAGCCTATTATTGCTGCATATTCTTGAAAACGAAATCGATGATTCAGATGTATGTGTGACTGCAGAAGAAAACCCTTCCATTTCTGTTGCTGTAGGACTTCGTTGCAATTAGCTTGCTGAACTTGATTTTCTCTTCCAACTGTTGTGATTGCTCTGTACATCCTATAAATAATTTACCCCTATGGTACTAAACAAGTACCTTAATGGCACCTCTGGCTCCACATGATATCAAGGACATTAATAATTCATCATTTATTACAGCTACATCTCTGTAGATTAGCATGAGTGGGAATTGAGTTTATAACATTGAGATCAGGCCATCTGAGAGACCTTTACTCCTCTGTCATCATATCTATAAATATTCAGATATCAGTGGTGTTAGAAAATAAAGGAAAGACTATTACAAAGCTAGACTTTAGGTTAAGTTTATTAAGCATTAGATTTACAGCCTGGGCAACATAGGGAGACCCCATTTCTGCAAAACAGAAAAAATTAGCTGGGCTTGGTGGCATTTGCCTGTGGTCTCAGCTACAAGGAGGCTAAGGTAGGAGGATTGCTTGAGCCCGGGAGGTCAAGGCTGCAGTGAGGTGTGATCTCACCACTGCATTTCCGCCTAGGCAATAGAGCATTAGATTACTTCAAGTTCTTAAGTACATTTTAGGGATATTTGAAAGAGAGTTCTCCATTTCAGGACTCTTGCTTTTTAAAAAAAATTATGCAAACCACCTGGAATTAATGGGCATTTGGAAGAATAGTGAGACCAATTTTTAAAATCATCCAAATCCATATTCTAAGAGTTTTAAATTTGATATTTGAAGTCTTCATTTATTTATTTATTTTTAATTTTTAAACTTTTTTTGGGATGGAGTCTAGCTCTGTCACCCAGACTGGAGTGCAGTGGCACGATCGTAGCTCACTGCAACCTCCACTTCCTGGGTTCAAGCAATTCTGCCTCAGCCTCCCGAGTAGCTAGGATTAAAGGTGCCTGCCACCATGCCTGGCTTTTTTTTTTTTTTTTTTGAGCTGGAGTCTTGCTCTGTCGCCCAGGCTGGAGTGCAGTGGCACTATCTTGGCTCACTGCCAGCTACACCTCCCAGGTTCATGCCATTCTCCTGCCTCAGCCTCCCGAGTAGCTGGGACTACAGGTGCCCGCCACCACGCCTGCCTAATTTTTTGTATTTTTAGTAGAGACGGGGTCCCACCATGTTAGCCAGGATGCTCTCGATCTCCTGACCTTGTGATCTGCCTGCCTCGACCTCCCAAAGTGCTGGGATTACAGGCGTGACCATCACGCCCGGCCAATTTTTGTATTTTTAGTAGAGATGGGGTTTCACTGTGCTGGCCAGACTTGTCTCAAACTGCTGACCTCAGGTGATCTACCTGCCTCGGCCTCCCAAAGTGCTGGGATTACAGGTGTGAGCCACTGCGCCTGGCCCTGAAGTCTTCATATTTTAGTCTTCTGTCTTTTGGGAGGTACTTAACAAAAAAGAAATAGGAAAGGCATGCTTATGGGGAACAAGAGTATGTCTGTGCACTCCTGTGTGCACATGTCATTTGATTAAATTCTAGAGTGAAATTAGGTGTAAAAGCTAATTTACCTGTTTGCAGTAAAGGAGAATAGTAGAGTTGATGTTGAATTTTCTTATAGTTTTGGAGTGACTGCACCTCTGAGAATTGTTAAGTGCTGCTTTCAGAAAAAGAAAAAGGTTACTAAAGTTGACAGTGCTTATAACCCTAGCACTTAGTCCACTGCCTGGCACATGGTCCAATAAATGTTTATTGTATGAGTGACTAATCAGATCAATCCATATAATTCTAGTTAGACACTTGGTAACTTAAAACAGTTGTACCGATGCTGATGTATATTAGTTGCTTTCTATGATAGTACTGCTTTGGGAATATATTTCAGTTCACCTTTAGTGTTTTTTAAATCTTAACTGAATGTGGGTTTTAGAAGGGTCTAGAGAGCCTCATTATATGGGGCTCTGACCTATGAGGCTGCTTGAAAGCATATATCCTTTCAACAACATTATCCAGTACAGAGGCTGCAGAGAATTTCAGGTATCCTTTGGGTTGCATTGAAAAGCCTATAGATTCTTCAAAGATGAGAGAAAATTACTCTTTCCCCAAAACAGAGGACACTGGACAGTTTTCACTAGTACCGAATACTAAGTTATTTGTAACGTATAAATTGAGTTTAATTTTATTGCTTTAGGTTTCTTTAATAATTATTTTCTTTAAAAATGATTGTGTGGGTCACTGATTATTGACATTCATAGGAGAACTCTAGGGAATGAATACAGTCAAGAGTTACATTGCTAGGAAGATTTAGGGTTGGGAAAGGCATTATGAACACTGTTAGGATTAAAATGAAAGCCCTTAATCTGGAAGGGGAAAACTGCTAAGTTATAGTAGTCACAAGATACAAAATTAGATCATACTATGCTAGCCTGCTACACAGATGATATTAGCTCTTCATTTGCCAGACTAAGCAGCTTGGAGTAGAATATAGAATATCTAACTTAAATTAGAACAGTTGAATTTCTCCTTGAGTCAAAACACCACAAAACGACAACAAAAAACATCTTTTCACTTATATTTTTATACAAGTGTATGTGTTTGTTGTTTAGTAGCAAGTGTGAATTGGATGAAGTATCTGAATATGAGATTTTTATGTGTAGTGAATTCATATTTTTATCCTTTATATTTTCTGACACCCTCCTCCTTTCATGAGTGTCCTTGAGCTGATACCTTGTGCCAGACATCCTGCCATATTTTAGAACTGCTGTGGAAAAGTGATGGTTTAACACACAGCTTCTGTTATGTCATGGTGTAAATTAAGCTCTTAAATGAAAGTGGCTAGCTTTTACAGATGGGCAGGCATGAATCTAGCTGAGAACAAATTGTTCTAATGTGATAGAGACATTCTTCAGACCTGCATGCGTCTGTCAACTGCCTACAGTGGCACAGTGAGATAAAGTGATCTGCAGTGTTTCTGTAATGTGTCCCTGTTGCTAGCCATCTTGTAACATATAGTACATCTTTTAGGCAGACAGCTTGTGTGGGCTGCATTCCACCTCAGCCTTGTAAAGATGCCAGAAGCATCAAGGTGAATTTTTAAAGCCTATTTAACTATTTAGACTTAACTAATTTCAGTGACATCTCTACTGTATCTAATAAAGTACTTGCTAGAAGTGAGATGAAATTTCAAAATTTTAACTTTTATTGGTTGTTTTGACCTTAGATTGACCAATTAGTAATCTTTCTATGCCTGTTTCCATATTGGGAAAGTGAGTATTTTAAAAGTATTTGCCTCATAAGATTGTTGTGTGGATTTAGCCAGTTAATATGTGTCAAGTGCATAGAAGAATGCCTGCCTTAATAAATGCTAGCCACCAATGCCGTCATTATTATTAACATAATTTGGGGTGAGATTAATTTCCTTTTCCTGAAGGTGGATTGTGTTTTTTTTTGGAGCAGAGTCTTGCTTTGTCACCCAGACTGGAGTGCTGTGGTGCAATCTTGGCTCACTGCAACCTCCGCCTCAAGGGTTCAAGTGATTCTCCTGCCTCAGCCTCCCGAGTAGCTGAGATTACAGGTGCATGCCACCACACCTGGCTAATTTTTTTGTATTTTTAGTAGAGAGAGATTTCACTATGTTGGCCAGGCTGGTCTTGAACTCCTGACCTGGGGTAATCCACCTGCCTTGGCCTCCCAAAGTTCTGGGATTACAGGCGTGAGCCACCATGCCTGGCCTTTTTTTTTTTTTTTTTTTTTTAAAGGAAGGCCACATCCCTATCAAGGATGTGGTCAACTTCAATTTTAATACAGAAGCTCACCATTTTGACTTGTGAAATATATCTTCGAATGTATTTACAGTTAAGGTATAATACATAATCACTACAAGGAATAAAGAAACTATATACTGCTATGGAATGGTCTAAGATGTATTACTGAGTGAAAAAAGCAAGGGGCAAAATAATGTGTAAATTGTTCTATCATTTCTGTAAAACTTTGCTGTACATGCATAAAATGTCTAGAAGTCTGCACAAGAAATGGGCATATTTTCTTTTTTTTTTTTTTTTTTGAGACGGAGTCTCGCTCTGTCGCCCAGGCTGGAGTGCAGTGGCCGGATCTCAGCTCACTGCAAGCTCCGCCTCCCGGGTTTACGCCATTCTCCTGCCTCAGCCTCCCGAGTAGCTGGGACTACAGGTGCCCGCCACCCCTGTAGAGAGGGGGTTGCACCATGTTAGCCAGGAAGGTCTCGATCTCCTGACCTCGTGATCCACCCGTCTCGGCCTCCCAAAGTGCTGGGATTACAGGCTTGAGCCACCGCGCCCGGCCGAAATGGCATATTTTCATTTGTTGTTACTGGGAAGGGGAATTGGGTGGCTGGAGACAAAAGTGGGAGACTTTTTACACTTTTTGATTATTGGACCATGTGAATGTATTCCCAAACTCGGAAGCTACACACACATATATAAATACACACGTAAAGTAAAATAGCTATTTTTAAATTGAGATATATTTTTATTCATCCTTTACAAACATTCTTGTTTGTCTCAAATTCACATTTAATAGGACTTTTATTTATTTTTTAATTAAAAACATTTTTTTTTGAGACAGAGTCTTGCTCTGTCACCCACGCTGGAGTGCAGTGACGTGAACTCGGCTCACTGCAACCTCCACCTCCTGGGTTCAAGCAATTCTCCTGCCTCAGCCTCCCGAGTAGCTGGGATTACAGGCATGAGCCACTGTACCTGGCCAAGAGGACTTTTAGTATTTCTTTTCAGTTTCTTTTTTTTTTTTCTTTAGGTCTACTCTCCAGCACTAAACTAAAAATGACATTTTGTCCTCTTTCAGGGATTTGAGTCATAATCGGTTGTCTAACTGGAACATCAGCTTGGAATCACAGATGTTACAGGAAGTGTAAGTTATTTTTATTTATTTAAAGTTATGTTAAATTCCTGAGGGAACTTAATAAATTGTGATTTGCGGGATGTTCAATCCAGAGATGCCATAAAAAAATTGAAGGAAAAAATTAGTTAAAAGAAATAATTTGAAATAATTTGAAAACCTAAAATGTTTTGACTTTGTTATTATCAGACTGTCTTGGCATTGGGTTGGTGATTTCAAGTTGCAGGCTGTGGGGAAATATTTTACCTTCCTGGGGCTAAAAGTAAGATTTACACCTCTTCAGAGCAAATTATGTTTTGATTTTGGCCAAGTTTTCAGCCAGTGAAACTCTGTTGTATAACCTTTTTAAATGTCTTGACATGTTATCTAAGATTGGGAGCATCATGTCTAAAGTAGATTTATATGAAATAGAATCATCTTGATATCGTATGAGAATGTAATGGTTGATAGAATTCAGTTTTTCTCTTAACTAAAGTTTTTCCTTTAATACCGAGATGTATTATGTAATTTTGGAGGGAGTTTTCTAAGATTTTTTTTTTTTTTTTTTTTTTTGAGACGGAGTCTTGCTCTGTCGCCCAGGCTGGAGCGCAGTGACCGGATCTCGGCTCACTACAAGCTCCGCCTCCCGGGTTTACGCCATTCTCCTGCCTCAGCCTCCCCAGTAGCTGGGACTACAGGCGCCCGCCACCTCGCCCGGCTAGTTTTTTTGTATTTTTTTAGTAGAGACGAGGTTTCACCATGTTAGCCAGGATGGTCTCGATCTCCTGACCTCGTGATCCGCCCGTCTCGGCCTCCCAAAGTGCTGGGATTACAGGCTTGAGCCACCGCGCCCGGCCGTCTAAGATATTAATATTAGTTTTTGCATCGTTACACTTCTAGAGCATTGTTACATTCCTAGAGGCACAACCATTAAGGTATGTAGGCCTATTTGCCTCTAGACTTAACACCCTCGGAACCCTGAGATTTACTTTCCTTTTTAATTCTTTGCTGACAGGGATACCTTCTTCATGCTCATTGTCTCTGCATTCTCTCCTCCTAGCCCCAAATTCACTACTTCTAATGTGTTGTGGATGAGTACACAGTTGACAAGTTTGTTAGCTGAAAGAGTAGGCACTGAGGAAAGACCTGAAAATGCTTCAGTGGGAAGTGCATGGGCTTTTTGTAACTTTGGTTGGTTTCCTGAAGGTCTTTAGTTCTGGTTTCTTTTCTGTGCTCTTTTGTTGAGATTGTTGAGGTTGTTCAATGACTAAAAACCAGGTTAATGAAATGTGATTGTATTAGATTTGCTACTAAAACATTTGAGACAATCTGTTTAAAGGGCTGCTGGGATCAGATGCAACACGTTATGTTATCTGTAAAATTAGTCATAGATTCCATCTCTGGGTGGGCTGATAAATTTCATCTGTGGTCTCAAGTAACACTCTCTAACATTTGTATAGCTTCAGAATATATATATACATACACACATTTATATGTGTGTGTTTATGTATATTTAGAGAAAGAGAGATCTGGATGGACTGATTATGCCTTCTTTGTTTAAGGACTCAAATTAGCTGTCGTAAACCCAACTTATTCAAAGAACTTTGCTTGAACTAACAATATTTAATGTGGAAAATACTTCGTAGCCTTTCTGATATTAATACCAATAGTAGATCAACACTATGAAAACACATTTCTTGGCCAGGCGTGGTGGCTTACACCGGTAATCCCAGTACTTTGGGAGGCCAAGGTGGGCGGATCACCTGAGGTCAGGAGTTTGAGATCAGCTTGGCCAACATGGTGAAACCTGTCTCTACCAAAAATACAAAATTAGCCAGGCGTGGTGGTGCATGCCTGTAATCCCAGATACTCAGGAGGCTAAGGTAGGAGAATCACTTGAACCCAGGAGGCAGAGGTTGCAGTGAGCCGAGATTGCACCATTGCACTCCAGCCTGGGCAAAAATAATGAAACTCTGTCTAAAAAAAAAAAAAAAAAGAAAGAAAATAACTTTAAAATTAAATTTTAATTTAAAAATTAAAATTTCTCATTAAAACCTCTAATTTCTCAATAAGTACATTTTTATTTTAGTCTAACTCATTCTGAGTCATAATTATTTTTCAAATTTGGCACCTATTCTAAAGAATATGTGTTAGCCAGATGGTAGAATTCAAGAGGTAATATTTCCCTCACTAAACATTTAAATCTGCTTTTCCTCTTGCCTAGGAAAATGAATTACAATGAACTAACAGAAATCCCGTATTTTGGAGAACCAACGTCTAATATTACTCTACTTTCATTGTAAGTTAATAAGTTTTCAGGTTTTTTATTTAAATTATGAATAGTATACAGTTTTTTTTTTTTTTTTAAAGCACATATATTGTTGATTCTAATTATTTAACGTTTTTGTGGCCTGGGGTGGATCCAGTGGCAGCAGCTTCATTATAATCTTTGTTTTACAGAGTCCATAATATAATCCCAGAAATAAATGCACAGGCACTCCAGTTTTACCCTGCTCTGCAGAGTTTAGACCTCAGCTCAAATATAATATCAGAAATCAAGACATCTTCATTTCCTCACATGCAGCTTAAATACCTGTAAGTAACACAGATTAAATTATATTTACTTTAAAGCACATGTTTATTATTCATCAGTACCTATCTTTTCAAAAGTATTTATTTATTGTGCTTTTTATATGCATATGTGAGACAAACCTAGGGTTGGTATATTGGGTGGTTGGCTTTGCCCACTCACCCCACAAGCCCCCTAAAGAAAGATCGCACTGTTGTCAGAAAATACTGGTAAATATCAAGGTTAATTTTGAGATTCAATTTTTTTTGTTTTTTAAACCAAGCTTTCTAAAAGGTAAATAGAGATTTGTTAAACAATGGCTTACCGTATATAATGATAATTAGCATGTGTGCCAGTGTTTTCCAGTTTACAGAGCATATTCACACATGCTGTTTTGTAACAACCTAAATGAAGTAGGTAGCCTCCATAGATGAAGAAACAGAGCATTTAAATGATTTATAAAGTTGTGGATAGTCATTAAGTGATAGCTGGGGGCTTATACATAGATATTTGGCAGCTTTCTAGTGGTAGAATTTTTATTTTACTAAATGTTTTCTTTTGCTATTATCTTGTTTATTTTAGGAATTTAAGTAATAACAGGATAACCACCTTGGAGGCTGGCTGCTTCGATAATTTATCGAGTTCCTTATTAGTGGTAAAGTTAAACCGTAACCGAATTAGCATGATTCCACCTAAGATCTTCAAGCTGCCTCACCTCCAATTCTTGTGAGTAACAAAATAGTTGGATTATAAAAGATAGTTTTTTTGTTACAGGGTCTTTTTCTTTTTAATTTAATTACTGTTAGAGCATTTCAGCAAACCAATTTCCTGACTCTAAAACTATTTTTGTTAAAGGGAACTTAAAAGAAACAGAATTAAAATTGTGGAAGGTCTTACTTTCCAAGGGCTTGACTCCTTAAGATCTTTGAAAATGCAGCGGAATGGAATTAGCAAACTTAAGGATGGAGCATTTTTTGGCTTAAATAACATGGAAGAACTGTAAGTACTCGGGACTAGAGGTGATTATTAGGAAAGTAGTCTGTCTGGGACTTTTCAATGTCAAATGGCTAGGATAGTTGTTCTGATTATAATTATAGAGATATGTTCATTCTTTCCCTGCTCACTGATGTGAAATAAGTGTACATAAAACCTTTAAAGTTTTGTTAGCTAACTGATCATTTTTGAAATAATTCTTACAAACTTCTCATCTAAAAAGTTTATATTCTTTTTTTTTTCTTTTTGAGACGGAGTCTCACTCTGTTGCCCAGGCTGGAGTGCAGTGGTGTGATCTCGGCTCCTGCAACCTCCGCCTCCCAGGTTCAAGCAACTCTCCTGCCTCAGCCTCCTGAGTAGCTGGGATTACAGGCACGTGCCACCAGCCCTGGCTAATTTTTGTATTTTTAGTAGAGACGGGGTTTCTCCATGTTGGTCAGGCTGGTCTCAAATTCCTGACCTCGTCATCTACCCACCTCAGCCTCCCAAAGTGCTGGGATTACAGGCGCAAGCCACTGCACCAGGGCAAAAAGTTTATATTCTTAATGTTTTAGTTAATGAAAATTATCAGAATTTATCCAAATGGGTATACTATACCACTTGGCCTGTTGGTTTTGTAGAGCTGCTCTTTTAGACAGTCTTAGTATCTTCTGGCACTAAATCTTTTTTTTTTTTTTGAGATGGAGTCTTGCTCTGTTGCCAGGCTGGAGTACAAGGGGCGCGATCTCGGCTCACTGCAACCTCTGCCTCATGGGTTCAAGCCTTTCTCCTGCCCCAGCTTCCTAACTGGGACTACAGGCGTGTGTTGGCACGCCCAGTTAATTTTTGTATTTTTAGTAGAAACAGGGTTTTACCATGTTGGTCAGGATGGTCTCAATCTTTTGACCTTGTGATCTGCCCACCTCGGCCTCCCAAAGTGCTGGGATTACAGGCGTGAGCCACTGCGCCCAGCCAAGCACTAAATCTTAAATAAAATATACATTTTTATTGAATAGAATTGGTCAGCTCAGTTGGCTTGAACAAAGATATATGCTTCTCTGGGAAAAACTTAAGATTTAAAGCTAGTTAATTGAACTGCCTTGTTTTGGAACGTATTTTCTTCTTTCTCTAATTCTGCAGAGAACTGGAACACAATAACCTTACACGAGTGAACAAGGGGTGGTTATATGGCTTGCGAATGTTACAGCAGCTCTATGTGAGCCAGAATGCTATTGAAAGAATCAGCCCTGATGCATGGGAGTTCTGCCAAAGACTATCTGAACTGTAAGTGTTGGATAGCATTTCACCGGAGGCTGTGAGACTAGAGCAGATTGAAATAAATCATTCCCATGGACAGTAATGAGATATAACATCCCTCTTTACTAGAAATTTGTAGAAAGCTCTAAATTTACCATGTAGATGTAATAAGAATTGTAAGTTGAACCAAATACAATGAATTCCTTACCTTCCACATTTCTTGTTTTCAGTGATTTGTCGTATAACCAGCTGACCCGCCTGGATGAATCTGCCTTTGTGGGTCTGAGCTTATTGGAGAGATTGAATTTGGGAGACAACAGAGTCACTCATATTGCTGATGGTGTATTTAGATTTCTTTCCAATCTTCAGACATTGTAAGTATATCCATTCTCTTTTTTGGTTGTTGTTACTGATTTTTTTAGTACAATAAAGCAAATTAATTAAAACAGCTAATCAGTCTGCAAATTATGTATGCTAATATTTTGTGGTTCTTCTGTCCTGTGCCTCAGAGCAAGATAGTTTTATTTGTCTCCATCTCCATAAAAATCTCAAGCCTGTAGTAGGCAATTCAGTTTGTAGTTTAATTCTGAGTTAATCCCATAAACAGCAAAGCATGTCTTATTGTGTTAGTTGCTATGGAATAAAACACAGTTGCTAGTGTCAGGACTGCAGTCATTTTCTTGTTCCTTTGAACTTGACAGTACACCAGAGCTACTAGTTCTCATTCAAAAGGATGCAGGGTGTGTAGAGGGAACTGCCATGGTAGGAGATCAGTTCACTGTTACTGGTTTGCTACATGACTTTGGATGGAAGAAACTAATACTTATTATCTGATGTGTGCCAGGTGCTTTCAAATACTAGGATGATACTGCTGTTTTCCATATTAGGAGGCTGAGGTTCAGAGAAATTTAAATAATTTTCTCAAAGTCACATAGCTTGTAAATATTGGGCCAGAATCAGATCCCAGGTCTGTTTGATGCTAAAGCTCATGCCCATTTTATCATACCACCAGAAGAACAAAATCACTTAGCTTTTCCTGGGCATCATTTTTTCTTCTCTTTTATATGGCGAAGGAAGGATATAGGATTAGATGGTTGCTAAAGGCAGTTTCCATGCTAAAATTCTGTGGTACTGTAAGTTACTCAATTTACAGAATATAAGAATATGTTTTTATGAACTTTTTGTATTTATATATAAATATATCTAATTTTAGAATATAATTTTACTAAATAAAGAGGTATTTTAATGAAATATAGTAGTCTCAAACACAGAGCAGAATAAAAGAAAACAAAGAGTAAGTAGTAGAGTCTTAAGTTTCCTGAATAGGGGACTTTATGGTCGTTAGGTTTTGAGTTGAAATGGTTCAGAGAAGAGGCAGGTTCCCAACTTGGAGACCTAACCATCAATGAGAGGGAAAGCAAGATAATTTTGTGAAGGGTATATACATGCACAGCTGTGTATTTGATTTTTTTTTAACTTTCTTTAGATTTGGCCTTGAAAAATTAAAAGTGATTGTATTTTTCCTTTTCCTATATTATCAGAAGTGAAATTGGATCAATGCAATCTCAGAAACTTAGATGTAACTGCAGCCTTTTGGCAGTTGAAGGGGTCGCAAATAGGTTATTTTAGTATACTACTGATTATTACTTTTAGAATTAAAGTTTAAGGAAGTAATAGCAGAAGTAAATGGTTGTGTAATACCACAGAGATAGTTAAGACAGAATTAGTATCAAATCTGGGGAATTCTGGCTTTAGCCTCATGCTCTTGCCAGGGTAGATACAGTTCTTAATTTGTTGAATGGTTTCTATTTATGCTGTGCTGTGGAGGAGGGGGAAAGTCCTGAAGAGCTGAGCCATTGGTTCTTTCATTATTTATTCCTTAGTAAAATAAAATGAGCTTTATTAGCTTTTCACTTAAAGAAAGCTAAGTGAAAAGAGGGATCTTCTCTTTACTGCTAATCACACAACTCTGCATGTCCCTTATAAAGTAGAAAGCTTTGTGCTTTATTATGAGATGACTTAAAGAAGCAAAAGTGAAGGCCGGGCGCGGTGGCTCAAGCCTGTAATCCCAGCACTTTGGGAGGCCGAGACGGGCGGATCACGAGGTCAGGAGATCGAGACCATCCTGGCTAACACGGTGAAACCCCGTCTCTACTAAAAAATACAAAAAACTAGCTGGGCGAGGTGGCGGGCGCCTGTAGTCCCAGCTACTCGGGAGGCTGAGGCAGGAGAATGGCGTAAACCCAGGAGGCGGAGCTTGCAGTGAGCTGAGATCCGGCCACTGCACTCCAGCCTGGGCGGCAGAGCGAGACTCTGTCTCAAAAAAAAAAAAAAAAGAAGCAAAAGTGATTAAATATTTTTAATTCTATGGAAATAATTATTTTATCATAACATGATGTGGTACAATTGCATTTCCTCTGAGAATGGAACAGTGAATTTTAGAAGATCCATAGTTTCCCTTTGAAAGAAAATCTGATGACACTGTAACACATGGGTATATCATTTTTGCTTCCCATGGGGCATCTTTAATTGCTCTTGAGCAGTGAAGCTCTGTATTGATATTACTCTTTGTTGGCCATTGTAAGTTTAAGGTCCCAGGGGAAGGCTTGGGTCACCCAGAAATCCCATTAGTCTGAAATCAGATTTATAAGCCATATTCTCTGCATCTTGAAACCCTCCTCTTTTCAGGACCCTGTGTATACTTTTTAATATGCTAACATAATGAGGGACTCTTAGCTCGGAAGAGTAATACTTTTAGCAGGTTGCTTTATTTGTCAAGGCCAGCTTAATTCTTAGCTTGTAAGAATCAGTTCTTACATGTTTATTACAGATATTTCTTTTTTTTTTTTTTTTTGGGACGGAGTCTCGATCTGCCTCCCAGGCTGGAGTGCAATGGCTGGATCTCAGCTCACTGCAAGCTCCGCCTCCCGGGTTCACGCCATTCTCCTGCCTCAGCCTCCCGAGTAGTTGGGACTACAGGTTCCCTCCACCGCGCCCGGCTAGTTTTTTGTATTTTTTAGTGGAGACGGGGTTTCACCGTGTTAGCCAGGATGGTCTCGATCTCCTGACCTCATGATCCGCCCGTCTCTGCCTCCCAAAGTGCTGGGATTACAGTCTAGAGCCACCGCGCCCGGCCCAGATATTTCTTAAGAAGCAGAGTTGAGCTTTCTTCATAAATAACTGTTAAAGTAAGGATCAGAATTAGCATGTGCACCTTGACATCACCATGCCAGGATGCTGCTCAATGTTATAATGGTTGTATTGACTAATAGAACCTGTCTTTCTCTGACATTTTTGTAGAGACTTAAGAAACAATGAAATTTCATGGGCCATAGAAGATGCTAGTGAAGCCTTTGCTGGACTCACAAGTCTCACTAAATTGTATGTATTTATAATATTTATGTATGTCTGCATAGGCGTGTTTTCAAGAACCGACTGTAAATATGACTGAATTATGTTTATTTCATATGGCTAGAAAGTCTGAGCTTTCTGACACTCTGGGAGCTTTGTGGGGGTTTCTTTGTTTGTTCGTTATTTTGAGACTGAGTCTCGCTCTGTAGCCCAGGCTGGGGTGCAGTGGCGCGATCTTGGCTCACTACAACCTCTGCCTCCTAGATCCCTGTTCAAGCAATTCGCCTGCCTCAGCCACCTGAGTAGCTTGGATTACAGGCGTGTGCCACCGTGCCCAGCTAATTTTTGTATTTTTAGTAGAGATGGGGTTTCACCATCTTGGCCAGGCTGGTCTTGAACTCCTGACCTTGTGATCTGCCTGCCTCGGCCTCCCAAAGTGCTGGGATTACAGGTATGAGCCACTGCACCTGGCTGGTTTTTTCTTTCTTTTTTTTTTTTTTGAGACGGAGTCTTGCTCTGTCGCCCGGGCTGGAGTGCAGTGGCCGGATCTCAGCTTACTGCAAGCTCCGCCTCCCGGGTTTACGCCATTCTCCTGCCTCAGCCTACCGAGTAGCTGGGACTACAGGCGCCGCCACCTCACCTGGCTAGTTTTTTTTTTTTTTTGTATTTTTTGTAGAGACGGGGTTTCACCGGGTTAGCCAGGATGGTCTCGATCTCCTGACCTCGTGATCCGCCCGTCTCGGCCTCCGAAAGTGCTGGGATTACAGGCTTGAGCCACCGCGCCCGGCCTTTTTTTTTAAATTTTGAGACAGGGTCTTGCTCTGTCACCCAGGCTGGAGTGCTGTGGTGCAGTCACAGCTCACAGCAGCCTCAACCTCCTGGGCTCAAGTGATCTCCCACCTTGGCATCCTAAGGAGCTAGGACTAAAGGTGTGTACCACCATGCCCAGCTAATTAACTTTTTTTTTTTTTTTTTGTAGAGACAGAGTTCTCACTATATTGCCCAGGCTGGTCTTGAACTCCTGGGCTCAAGTAATCCTCCCACCTTGGCCTCCCAAAGTGCTGGGATTATAGGCATGAGCCCCCATGCCCAGCTAGTTTTTCTGTTTCTGTGTTTTTTTGTTGTTGTTGTTGTTGGGGCACTTTTTATTGAAAAAGCATTCCTATGGACACTTAAAGTTATTTATAGAAGTAGAATTTCTATTCAAGTAAAAGGAATGCATTGAGAAAGTAATGTCTTGATAATCTGTTTGATTTGTAGTTTGTTTAATTGTATGAGATTTATGAGTAATTTATCTAGCAGAAGTAGAGCATTCTCTCACATAAGATTTTAGATCTTCTCCCATGAGAATAATTTCTCCAAAGGGTCACACTTGTCTGAATTTCTCTGACAATCTTTTGCTATGAATGGAGACATGAGGAATATAATTGAATTTAGCATCTGAAAATTACCAGTTTATCAGTGGTCAAGATGGTTGTTCACCTCATTGAGCTTTGATAGACGCCTTTATGCTATGTTTTACATTGATTAATAATTAAATTTCATAACTTTCTTAAAAATGCATGGTTCTCATCAAATTGTACACGTTAAATATGTGTATTTTTTTGTATACAGTTGTACCTCAGTAAAGCTGTTAAATATACAAAAAAGTACGCTAAGCAAAAATAGGTAGATGTTTAATGAATTTAATTTTGTTTAGTGGAGAGCTTTCTTACAAAGGTCTGTTTATATTTCAGAGTCTTACAAGGAAACCAGATTAAGTCAATTACAAAGAAAGCATTCATTGGTCTTGAATCCCTTGAGCATCTGTAAGTATTTGTCATACATTTTGCTTACTCTATAAATAATCTTTGCTATTAGCAGAGGTTTTCATGACCATGTAAAGTGTTTATATAACTTGATATAGAAATGGTGACTGATAATGTTTCATTTCTCTTTATTTCAGAGATTTGAACAATAATGCTATAATGTCTATCCAAGAAAATGCTTTTTCTCAGACTCATTTGAAAGAACTGTAAGTAACTTGTCTTTTTAAGATCACCAGTTGGATCATTGTTCCTGCTTGTTGTGCTTAAAGTGTGATGGGAGTGACCCAAGTTATTTCCAAAAGCACACAGTTCAGGCAGGAAGAAAGTATTAATACTCAGTTATTTTAGTGGCTAGAGGTAATTTTAAAATACCCAACACTGAAAAGCCCAGAGTGTGTGGCATCAAGACCTTCTGTTTTGCCTGTTCTACCAATGCTTATAATTAGGAGACCTTAGCACTGCTCCTTATGCTTTATGTATAACCTACTGTTCCTTTTTGGATTATCAGAAATATGTGTTACCAGTTCTTAACACTTTGTGTGGGTTACAATAAAGGTATCAGGTAATTTTGTTTTATAGTTTCCGAGGTGATTTAACACTTAGGATAATTGTCAGAGAAGAGTCTCTAACCTGTTCAAACTACTAAAATGTCAAAATAGACAAGTGTGTATATGTACCCTTTTTCATTCATGAGTTTTAAAAATTGCTCTTACTGGTTTCGAGATTTCCCTAGGGGATTGGAAGTTAGTTGGGCATTGGTATTATTTATATTTATATATTTTATATTTTTTTGGAGACAGAGTCTTGCTCTATTCCCCCAGGCTGGAGTGCAGTGGTGTGATCTCGGCCCACTGCAACCTCTGCCTCCTGGGTTCAAGCGATTCTCATGCCTCAGCATCCTGAGTAGCTGGGATTACAGGTGCCTGCCACCACACCCGACTAATTTTTGTATTTTTAATAGAGACAGGGTTTCGCCATGTTGGCCAGCTGGTCTCGAACTCCTGACCTCAGGTGATCTGTCCGCTTCAGCCTCCCAAAGTGCTGGGATTACAGGCATGAGCCACCAGTCCTGGCCTGGTATTGTTTTTAAACTCTATTGATTCAAATATGCAGTCGGGTAAGAACCACTAGACAATAGAAATTATTTTGCCTTGCCTGGGAAGCTACTCAAAGGATACTCTGTGGAGCAGAACTGGTTAATGACAATATAAGGATAGAAATGCAGCCGGGCGCGGTGGCTCAAGCCTGTAATCCCAGCACTTTGGGAGGCCAAGACGGGCGGATCACGAGGTCAGGAGATCGAGACCATCCTGGCTAACACGGTGAAACCCCGTCTCTACTAAAAAATACAGAAAAACAAAAACTAGCCGGGCGAGGTGGCGGGCGCCTGTAGTCCCAGCTACTCGGGAGGCTGAGGCAGGAGAATGGCGTGAACCCGGGAGGCGGAGCTTGCAGTGAGCTGAGATCAGGCCACTGCACTCCAGCCCGGGCGACAGAGCGAGACTCCATCTCAAAAAAAAAAAAGGATAGAAATGCAGAATAAGCATTTAGAAACTTTTAGAACAATTTGACATTACTGTGACACTTTTGTTGTAGTTTATAAAAGTATTGGTCTGCAGTAGATTGGCAGTTTAAAAGACTGGTCCTTACCATGGATAATTTGAGATGCACTGGAAATGTGTGAGTTTTCAAACTGCCTAGGTTCAAATCCTTACTCCATTCCTTACAACTGTGTGACAGTGGGCCAACTGTTAGCCTAAGACTCAGTTTCTGTTCCCAGAATGGGGATAGCACCTCCCTCAGGGTTATGTGAAGATAAAGTGAGATAACTTGTTTACTCAAATATTTATTCATTATCTGCTATGTAGGATACTGTTCTGGATGATGAAAACAGTAGTGAACAAGACAGAGTCTCTGTGCTCATAGCATATTACAGTAAATCCTAGTGAGGAAGATAAATAATATACCAGTAGATATATAATATCTCATCAGGTAACAACTGAAGAAAAATAAAACTAGGTCAAAGGTATGGAGAGTGATGGGGATTGCTATTTTAGATAAAGTAGTGAGGGGAAACTCTTTTGAAGATACAGCATTTGAACCACGACCTTAATGAAATGGCAAACCATGTGAACACTCGGTGAATGGCTTCCCAGGCACAAGGAATAGGAAGTAAAATGAGTTTAGAGAGTTAAGCAGAGTAGAATAATTAAATATGTACAATTTTTTGGATATTAATCATCTTATTTCTCATTAGTCGTTCTCTTCATTTGTTGCAGTACTTTTTTTTTTTTTTTTTTACATTAATTAATTTTTTTTTGAGGTGGAATCTCACTCTTGCCCAGGCAGGAGTCCAGTTGTGCCATTGCAGCTCACTGCAACCTCCGCCTCCCAGGTTCAAGTGATTCTCCTGCCTCAGCCTCCTGAGTAGCTGGGACTACAGGTGTATGCCACCATGCCTGGCTAATTTTTTTTTTTTTTTTTTAGTAGAGACGGGGTTTCGCTGTGTTAACCAGGATGGTCTCGATCTCCTGACCTCGTGATCCGCCTGCCTCAGCCTCCCAGAGTGCTGGGATTACAGGCGTGAGCCACGGCATGTAGCCTGTCAAGATATTTTTCTTTTATCCCAAACTGCTTTGTTCTAACTTACCTTTTTTGTTGTTCTTGAAAAGCATATCGAATTTACAGTTTTATTAGGTCCAACAATAAAATTATGCTCATATTTTTCTTTTTAAAGAGACAGGAGGCAGATCATAATAGACCATGAGGAATTAAGATTTTTGCTTTTTTGAACGTACTAGGAAACGAGGGTTTTGAGAAAATGCTCAGCAGAGCTTGGCACAGAGTAGAAGTGGAGTAATGTTAACAATAAAGACTAAAATTAAAATGTTATGAAAATCATCATTAGTTATTTTCTGCCAGATTCTTAAAGTAGATATTTTGATCTGTTGAGATATTTTGAGTTATTTCTCATAGGCTTAGTTTAATTATAAGTTGTGACTTACTACAAATTAGTATACCCCCCCCCCCCCCCTTTTTTTTTTTTTTTTGGTCAGTGATAACCTGAGGGCCAGCAAGAAAGTTTTAACTGTTAGGAGAACTCAATTTAACATAAAATTTAAACAGTAGGTGAAAGCAAATATTGCAGTCGCAATCTTCAGAGAGTCATTTAATAATTTGGGAGTCGTGACAAAGATTCTTTGGTTAACCAACCTTTAGGCAAGCAAGCCCTTAAACCTTCTCCTAGGCCTAGCTGTGTAAAATCCAATTTTAGCACGAACCCTGTAAAACCAGTTTAGCAAGAACTCTTCCACAATGTAGACCATTCCCAGGTGATGTCTGATCACCCTGGCTTGTCTTCAGCAAGAATCCTGTTAGGGTTTAGCCAGAGTCTCCCTTTCTCTGGATGTTATTTTTTAGTAATTTCACATCCACTGAATGGGATGAAAGCAAACCCACCTTGCTCCTTGGCTATACTTGCCCTTGCTGTTTCCCTGCTGTCTCTCCCTCACTGAGTTGAGCCCAGTCTCTCTCCCCAACTGCAACATCACATTGCCATGGTTCCTATATCTATTGAGATGATCCTGAATAACGTCTGCCTTACCATGCTTTAACAAGTATCACTGAGTAATTTTTCATTTAACAGTTATGGTGCTGTGACTCCGATAGGATCAGATTCATCATTGGACCCCCAGACCTCTCACCCAGGACCCCAAGTGTGCACCTTTGAAGCCATTGTCTTCACTCCTGACTGATAGATCGGGGATCCAATGGTGAGTCAGACTATGAACCATTGCTCCGGACAAACATCCGTTGAAGCTGGTAAGGAAAGATTTTGATTCTCAAGATTGTGAATATATTCTCTGGAGTTGGGCTAGAGGCCAGGCTTCTTTTGAAAGGTACCTCCTGGGCTTGAAGGTCTTCCTGGCTCTCTTTCCTGAGTGGGGTTTATTCCCTGACTCCCTGGACTAAAAGTTCTTGCAACTCTGTGAGGCTACTCTGTTCTCTGTAATGGATCCTACTTCTCCCATGGCAATTTCTCTGGCATCTGAATCCCTTCTTTTTGAGCCCCTGCTAACTCTATTGCTCCACCACTCGTTTTGTCCACCTCCTCCTTGTTGAACCTTTATTGGCCTCTTTGGGATACTTAGGATCTCTCCAGACCGCATCCTGTAAGCTCTCTTTCTTCCCATTGCTACTGCTCCTTATTCCTCCTCTTACCACCTTTAATGTTCCCTCCGGTTCCCTTAAGCCCTTTGATAAGACTCCCTTCAAATCCATCTGTCCACCCACTGCTAGACTTTTTCCTTCCCACTCTGGACTCTTAGTCACTGGGACTGTAGGCCCCCCACCCTCCTGGGGATCTCTCAGGGGACTTGGGGACTCCCAAAAGTAATGACTTGAGGTTGAAAAGGAAAAAGAATAATTGGAAATAGACTAAATATTTTATCTACACTCAGATGGGCTTTGGAGATATCCAGACAGCCCCTAGATGTTTCTTCAGCCTCCATAAGATTACACATGGCAAAAGAAAAATTTTTTTTTTTTTTTTTGAGATGGAGTCTCCCTCTGTCACCTAGGCTGGAGTGCAGTGGCATGATCTTAGCTCACTGCAACCTCCGCCTTCCAGGTTCAAGCAGTTCTCCTGCCTCAGCCCCCTGAATAGCTGGGATTACAGGCGCCCACCACCACACCCAGCTAATTTTTGTATCTTTAGAAAAGAGGAGTGACCTCGTCCAATTTATGTTTTCTTAGGTATACTGTAAGCTGGACTCATAAGACCTGAGCTCATATCCTAACTCTACTATTTATTTTATTTTATTATTATTATTTTTTAGATGGAGTCTCGCTTTGTCACCCAGGCTAGAGTGCAGTGGCACGATCTCGGCTCACTGCAGCCTCTGCCTCCCAGGTTCAAGAGATTCTCCTGCCTCAGCCTCCCAAGTAGCTGGGAATACCGGCGCATGCTACTGCGCCCAGCTAATTTTTTGTATTTTTAGTAGGGACGGGATTTCACCATCTTGGCCAGGCTGGTCTGGAACTCCTGACCTTGTGATCCACCCGCCTCAGCCTCCCAAAGTGCTAGGATTACAGGCTTGAGCCACCGCGCCCAGCCTCTACTATTTATTTTAGACATAATACTGAATGCCCCCAAAATCTCATTTTCCATTTCTAGAAAATGGAATTGAAAATGCCTACCTCAGCCGGGTGCGGTGGCTCACATCTGTAATCCCAGCACTTTGGGAGGCCGAGGCAGGCAGATCACGAGGTCAGGAGTTTGAGACCAGCCTGGCCAATATGGTGAAACCCTGTCTCTACTAAAAATGCAAAAATTAACCAGGCGTGGTGCCATGTGCCTGTAGTCCTAGCTACTCAGGTGGCTGAGGCAGGAGAATTGCTTGAACCCGGGAGGTGGAGGTTGTGGTGAGCTGAGATCTCGCCACTGCACTCCAGCCTGGGTGACAGAGCAAGACTCTGTCTCAAATAAATAAATAAATAAATAAATAAATAAATAAATAAATAAAGTATTTAGCACAGTGCCTGACCACAGACAAAACTTTTTTTTTTTTTTTTTTTTTTTTTTTTTTTTTTTGAGACGGAGTCTCGCTCTGTCGCCCAGGCTGGAGTGCGGTGGCACGATCTCGGCTCACTGCAAGCTCCACCTCCCGGGTTCACGCCATTCTCCCGCCTCAGCCTCCGAGTAGCTGGGACTACAGGCGCCCGCCACCACGCCCGGCTAGTTTTTTGTATTTTTAGTAGAGACGGGGTTTCACCATGTTAGCCAGGATGGTCTCGATCTCCTGACCTCGTGATCCACCCGCCTCGGCCTCCCAAAGTGCTGGGATTACAGGCTTGAGCCACCGCGCCCGGCCATACCACAGACAAAACTTAATTCACAATAGCTCCCTTCACTTCTGTTTCTTTTGTTTTTTTCCATTCTTCATATACTAACCAAACCCTGACCACAAGTACTTAACAGAGTATAAGGTATTCTCTCAACAAGTGTGTGGATAGATTATACTAAAATATTTCCAGTGGTTTTCTTTGAGTAGTGAGGATTTGGGGGGCTTTCTCTCCCTCTTGGTTTAGTGGTACTTTCTAATTTTCTACTACATAATTTTCATGGAAAATGTTTTAAAATTTATATGCAACTTTTTCATACACTTCTTATTATTGATGCAAAGCCTTGTGGGGAATACCAAAAAGTATAAAGAGAAGATTTTAGTAAATGTTGACCTAAAAAGTATTATAAATATGACTTTTAAAGTAACCAAAAGCAACCAACAATTCTCAGTAAAAAAGTTCCATTAGATCCAGGTGTGGTGGCTCATCCCTGTAATCCCAGATACTCAGAAGGCTCAGGTGGGAGTAGCCTCGAGTCCAGGAGTTAGAGACCAGGCTGGGCAACACAGCGGGTTCTTGTCTCAAAACACAGTTGCATTAAAGTTCCTGCAATAGCAGTTTGTTCAAACCAACTGTTAGAGAAGAAATTACTCAACGAAGCTTGTTAAAGCATTATAAAAGCATAGTCATCTTTGCCAGTGCCCCCTTGTTTAATAACAATATAAGTCAACTTTGAACAATCGAACAATGTAAGTCAATTTTTTTCATTCTTAGAATTGAAACTTTGCCAGGCGTGGTGGCTCACACTTGTAATCCCAGCACCCTGGGAGGCCGAGGCAGGTGGATCATGAGGTCAAGAGATCAAGACCATCCTGGCCAACATGGTGAAACCCCATCTCTACTAAAAATACAAAAATTAGCTGGGCATGGTGGCACACACCTGTAGTCCCAGCTACTTGGGAGGCTGAGGCAGGAGAATCGCTTGAACCCGGGAGGTGGGGGTTGCAGTGAGCCAAGATTGTGCCACTGCACTCCAGCCTGGGCAACAGAGCAAGACCCTGTCTCAAAAAAAAAAAAGAAACTTCTGTGGAATCAGATCTTAGATACTTTATTCAAATATTAAACTTGATGAGGATTTTATCATGTACATAAAGCAAGTTCTCAAAATCATTTACTTTCCCTGCTTCTAAGTGGATGGGATATTTAAGAGGTCATTGAGAGAAAATACTGATTTTTCAGATATGTTTTACAGGGTTATAAACCACAAATACTTTTTCAGTGCTCTTAGTTTAGATTGCATTATACATTCCCACAGTGCTGAAGTGGTTTTTTGTTTGTTTGTTTTTGGGAGACAGAGTCTCAATCTGTTGCCCAGGCTGATGTGCAGTGGCGTGATCTCGGCTCACTGCAACTTCCGCCTCCCAGGTTCAAGCAATTCTTCTGCCTCAGCCTCCCAAGTAGCTGGGATTACAGGTGCCCACCACTATGTCCAGCTAATTTCGTATTTTTAGTAGAGACAGGGTTTCGCCATGTTGGCCAGGCTGGTCTCGAACTCTTGACCGCAGGTGATCCTCCTGCCTCTGCCTCCCAAAGTGCTAGGATTACAGGTATGAGCCACTGAGTCTGGCTTAGTGCAGAAGTGTTTTTCGTCTTCATGAAATAATTTGACAGTAATTATATGCTGTCTACAACAGAGATCTCTCGATGCTCCAATATATATAGTGTTACATCCCAATACTTTCATGAGAAAAAATTTAAACCTCCAAAATTTAAAGGAAGGTGCAATTAACACCATATATGCTTTATCTAGATTCACTGACTGTTAACGTTTTGCTAAATTTGTTCTGTTTCCCTCCCTCCTCCTCTGTCATTTTAGCTCTTGCTCTCTCTCCACGTACACACAAATATATATATATATATACACACATACACAGTTTTTTTGCTGACCATTTAAAAGTTGCAGCCATGATGACACTTCACCTCTAAATATCTCAGCATGTATTTTTTAAGAACAAGTACATTTTCTCACGAAGACATCACCATTACCACACCCAAGGAAATTAACATTGATAAGATAATATTAACTAATACACAGTCCATACTCAAATTTCCCCAATGTTAAAAAAAAAGTCCTTCGTAGATGCTTTTTTTCAATCAAGAATCACACATTTCATTTGATTGTAATGACTCTTTAGTCGTCTTCAAAATAGATCCCTGGCCACCCTTGTTCCCCTCTCTTTTTTTAGTGTCTTTCATGAGGTTGATACATTTAAAGAATTTTGGCAGACAGTCTCAATTGGTTTTCTCATGATTACATTTATGTTGAATGTTTTTGGCAAGAATAATGGATAGGTGTGTGGTAAGGTTTTAATACTGAAGACGTTTAGAACAAAAAGTAAAACAAAGGATGCTTTTCCTCTTTTCTTTCCTGCAGGATTCTGAACACAAGCAGTTTGCTCTGTGACTGCCATTTGAAGTGGCTACTTCAGTGGTTGATTGATAATAACTTTCAACATTCTGTGAATGTAAGCTGTGCACACCCTGAATGGCTAGCAGGGCAAAGCATCCTGAATGTGGATCTGAAAGATTTTGTCTGTGGTTTGTATTTTTGTTTTAAAATTTTATATATTACACACTTAATAATCTTAACAGAATTTAAAAAAATAAAACCAGAATGATTTTCCACTAGCAATTTTTGTAATCATACAGTTTTAATTGCCATTAAAAATGATCACAGGCATTTTCATGAATGAAGGCTTTTCTCTTTTAGGGGGATTGTTAACCTTAGGTTAGGTATTTGGTAGTCAGATTCCTGAATTAAGCAATGTGAGTTTTTTTATATGAACATTTTTAGTAGATCTTGAAAAGTGCCACCAGGTACTTTCTTTTTTTTTTTTTTTTTTTTTTTTTTTTAGAAGGGGTCTTACTCTGTTCCCCAGGCTGGAGTGCAGCGGCGCGATCTCGGCTCACTGCGAGCTCCGCCTCCCGGGTTCACGCCATTCTCCTGCCTCAGCCTCCCAAGTAGCTGGGACTACAGGCGCCGCCACCTCGCCCGGCTAGTTTTTTGTATTTTTTAGTAGAGACGGGGTTTCACCGTGTTAGCCAGGATGGTCTTGATCTCCTGACCTCGTGATCCGCCCGTCTCTGCCTCCCAAAGTGCTGGGATTACAGGCGTGAGCCACCGTGCCCAGCCCCAGGTACTTTCTAAAAAGATAGCACTAGTTTAAAGTTGTCACCAACAGCATATGAATATACTGATTCTGTGTGTTTCGTATTTTTTATGCGGTTTCATAACATTAAAGTGGCAGAGTTGTGTTTTTTCTTTGAGGGGAGAGAGAGAGTCATAGACAAGTTGTCCTGATTCTAGCACGTATACTTTCAAATATACTTTTTTTTTTTTTTTTTGAGATGGGGTCTTGCTGCGTCACCCAGGCTGGAGTATAGTGGTGTGATCTCGGCTCACTGCAACCTCTGCCTTCTGGGTTCAAGCAATTCTCCTGTCTCAGCCTCCTGAGTAGCTGGGATTACAGGTGTGTGCCACCATACCTGGCTAATTTTTGTATTTTTAGTAGAGACGGGGTTTTGCCATGTTGGCCAGGCTGGTCTTGAACTGCTGACCTCAGGTGATCTCCCTGCCTCTGCCTCCCAAAGTGCTGGGATTATAGGTATAAGCCACTGTGCCCAGCCAATTTCAAGTATACTTCTATATTATTCTTTCTCAATTTGGAATTTTTTCCTTTACACTTAAATTTCCTTTAGGCTGGGCATGGTGGCTCACACCTGTAATCCCAGCACTTTGGGAAGCCAAGGTGGGCAGGTCACCTGGGGTCTGGAGTTCAAGACCAGCCTGGCCAACATGGTGAAACCCTGACAAATACAAAAATTAGCTGAGTGTGGTGGCACACACCTGTAATCCCAGCTTCTCGGGAGGCTGAGGCAGGAAAATTGCTTGAACCGAGTTGGAGGTTGCAGTGAGGCAAGATTGTGCCACTGCATTCCAGCCTGGGCGACAGAGTTAGACTTTGTCTGAAAAAAAAAAATTTTTTTTCTTTAAAGTGGAATGACTGATTGTTAGCTTTACATAGGAGACCTTTTAGCTCAGTGTATCTATGTTGCATATCCCTAGAGTATCTCTGATCATTTGAGTACCTATATGTTGCCAAATCTGTTTTCACAGTGTACTTAAAGATGGTTGGAACAGAACACACACTTGGAAGTTCGGGCCCACAAAATACATCCATTGTTTTTACAAATTTTAAAGAAGAGAACAGAATCTAGTAAAGGTTAAATTCTGCTGACATTGCCACACAATCCCTTTTTACTTAGTTTTAAATATAGACATACCATATATTTTTTCCTCCCCTTCCACTTACTGCTTTTATGGCACAATGAAATGTTATCCAGTGGAGATACTGGTTAAGATTTATATACCTGCTTCTCTCAGTCAGTCCAATAACATTATTAATTATGAATCTATATTTTATTAGCTAGTCCTAAGCCAATCTTCAGTTGGACATTTGACCCTATTTGGATTTTTTCACTGCTTTAGGTGAAACCTGTGCACATACAAAATGCTTTCAAATAATTTGTTTTATTAGGTATTCTCTGTGAAATATAAATCATTCATAAGCTCCCCATTTTATATTGGCACAGAAAGGATAATGGTTTTATATATATATATATATATTTATTTTTTTTTATTTTGAGACAGAGTCTCACTCTTTTGCCCAGGCTGGAGTGAAGTGGCATGATCTCGGCTTGCCTCCCCACCCTGGGTTCAAGTGATTCTCCTTCAGCCTCTCAAGTAGCTGGGATTACAGGCGCCCGCCACCTCGCCCGGGTAATTTTTGTGTTTTTAGAAGAGATGAGGTTTCGCCATGTTGGCCAGGCTGGTCTCGAACTCCTGACCTCAGGTGATCCACCTACTTTGACCTCCGAAAGTGCTAGGATTACAGGCATGAGCCACCGCTCCTGGCCATATACACGTTTATCTATCACATACATATATACAAGGGGTAATAGAAGTAGAACTTGTCTTGAAATCCTAATATAAGGTTTCTGTTTTTCCCCAATAAGTGATAATCCTTGAGAAATACATTCCGAGCACACAAGTGACAGTAAGGGCTAGTAGAAAAGTGCTGGATCCTGAAGTCAGGAAACTTGAGTTCCAGTCCAGGCTCTGCCACTGACTTGACATGTCTTTGAGCAAGTCATTTGAATTTTCTGGGCCTCATTTCCCCCATCTTTAACTAAGGGAATTGGACTCTAGCTCTGTGGTCTCTTTAAACTTTAATATGCCACTTTGTAAACAGAACACACAAATTTATAGTATTTGTTTTAAAATTTAAAGCAAAAATATATAACTGACTTGGCTGCGGATGCATTTTTTTCCCCCTAGATGATTTTCTTAAGCCACAGATAAGGACACATCCTGAAACCATAATTGCTCTAAGAGGCATGAATGTGACTCTGACATGCACTGCAGTGAGCAGCAGTGATTCACCCATGTCCACTGTGTGGCGCAAAGACAGTGAAATCCTGTATGACGTGGATGTTGAGAATTTTGTTCGTTATCGGCAGCAAGCTGGAGAAGCTCTGGAATATACTAGTATCTTACATCTTTTCAACGTGAATTTCACAGATGAAGGAAAATATCAGTGTATTGTTACTAATCACTTTGGTTCTAATTATTCTCAGAAAGCCAAACTGACTGTAAATGGTAAGGAATTATGCTCCTTGATTATTTTTTAGTTTAGAAGGATTTTTCATGTTCTGTTTTGAATCACTTGAGAGAATTAGGCTAAACCTGACATTTAAGCAGGACTCTTACTGTCTTTTGAGTTGTGATAACGTGTCAAGTGGGTGGGATTTTTGGATTAGTCAGTCTGCCCACTTATGGTCTCTAATTGGTCTTTGGTTGAAGGGTAAATGCTGTGGCCCTAAGAGATAAGCTGTTTTCACTGCTGTTTATGCTTTTGAAGACATTCTTATGAAATTCTCAGTTTTCATTCCAGAACCATAAATCTCTCTTGATAACTATAAAATTTATTCCTGATGGGCCTTATAATAACTGGGAATATCTAGGTCATTTTTGGGTCTAATGGTCATTATCATTGTCTAAATGTAGTTACACAGGATCATTTGTGTGTTTGTGTGTGTATTTTTATTTATTTATTTTAATTTCTCTCTTTTTTTTTTGAGATGGAGTCTCACTCTGTCACCCAGGATGGAGTGCAGTGGCATGATCTCAGCTCACTGCAACTTCCGCCTCCCAGGTTCAAGTGATTCTCCTGTCTCCTGTAATTCCGAGTAGCTGGAATTACAGATGTGCGCCACCAGGCTCACCTAAATTTTGTATTTTTAGTAGAGACGAGGTTTCACCATTTTGGCCAGGTTGGTCTCAAACTCCTGAGCACAAGCGATCCATCTGCCTTGGCCTCCCAAAGTATTGGATTACAGGTATAAGCCACTGCACCCAGCCTTATTTCAGTACCTTTTGGGGGTACAAGTGAGTTTTTTCCCCATAGATTATAGTGGTGCATTCTGAGAATTTAGTGCACCCATCACCAAGTGGCATACATTGTATCTAATGTGTAGTTTTTTATCCCTAGCCCCCCGCTCACCCTCTCCATTCTGAATCTCTGAAGTCCATGATACCACTCTGTATGCCTTTGTGTACTCATACTTAGCTCCCACTTATAAGTGAGAACATACGGTGTTTGGTTTTCCACTCCGCACAGGATCATTTTAAAAATGAATACTCTTCTTTCCTGCAAAAGCTTCTCAAAAATAGCTTGATTTATCTATTGCGTATCAAATTGAATAAGTACAACATTTTAGGCTTTGTGCAACCAAAAGATGTACTTATGTTTCACTTCTGTTTTTAATGATACTTTTGAAGGCATAAGTTTTTTTTAGCATGCAGTTTCCTTGATAGCTTTGTAGATGTTGGTTTGGGCAACATCTTTTGTTTTTGAGATGGAGTCTCAGTTTGTCACCCAGGCTGGAGTGCAGTGGTGTGATCTCGGCTCACTGCAACTTTCACCTCCTGGTTTCAAGTGATTCTCCTGCCTCAGCCTCCCAGGGAAGCATCATTTAGCTTTATAAGTGAGGGAATCATGGTAAATATCAGGTTCTAAAATAGGAAGTTCAAGAAGGTTTGTGGCCTTCTGCTTTCCCTAGTTCCAGCTGATGATTAAGTGTATCATGCATCCTAGAAGACACAGTTATCAGTGTGCTCCAAATACTCTGAGGTTCTGGAAGAAGAGATGGCCTCAAAACCATATTCACTCTTGGCCGGGTGCTGTGGCTCAGGCTTGTAGTCCCAGGACTTTGGGAGGCCAAGGTGGGAGGATAGCTTGAGGCCAGGAATTTGAAGCTGCAGTGAGCTGTGATTGCGCCACTGTACTCCCACCTGGATGGCAGAGCAAGACCCTATCTCTAAAGGTTTTGTTTTTTTTTTTTAATTTATAAAACTATATTCACTCTCAATCAGAGAGCTTGTCTTCACAAAGAAATGGAACATTACGGGGTGTTTTGCCTACTAGACTCTTTCATGCCTATTTATATATATATGTGTGTCTTTGTTCCCCTGCCCACTTTTTCTTGGTGGTCTTTCTGGAAACAGAGATGCCATCTTTTCTGAAAACGCCAATGGATCTGACTATTCGCACTGGTGCCATGGCCAGATTAGAATGTGCTGCAGAGGGACACCCTGCACCTCAGATTTCCTGGCAGAAAGATGGTGGTACTGACTTCCCTGCGGCTCGAGAAAGACGCATGCACGTCATGCCCGAAGATGACGTCTTCTTTATTGCCAACGTGAAAATAGAAGATATGGGAATCTATAGCTGCATGGCACAAAATATAGCAGGAGGTCTCTCAGCAAATGCTTCCCTAACAGTGTTAGGTACGTTTACTGTTTCATGGGTCCCTGCTCTTTTTGGAGTCTTTGGGATCTACTCTTGGTCTTAACAAGCAAGAAAAATAAGTTTGAGATTACCTCTCTGATTCTTAGATCTTTATCTTATTTCACAATTTTATGCAGGGTTATGTCAGTCTAGGAATTAGTAGGTCAGATAACTGAAATGTGGGAAAATACATAGGGCAAAATTAGGTAGGCATCCTTATCACAATAATTGAAAGTTCAAATTCCTTTATCAACTTACTTTTTCAAGTCCCTCACTGTAAGGTTTCTATTTCATGTAGGTGTGTTTACCATTCAGTGAGTTTGCATTGAGAGTTCCACTGTTCTCTTAGGAGTATCCCAGCCATTTGATGCTGCTTCACTTATTGCTTGATAGGAACCTAACTGTTTGCTCCTAGTTCATTTTCAAAAAAAATTAAACAAACAAAAAATGTATTTTCTAGTTAGAGTTTCTGCTTTCCTTTTCAGTGTGTTCTTCTTAACCCTGTTTCTGGTAAAATGCCTTTTTTCCTAAACATTTCCCCCCGGCTAGCCTGGGTTTTTTTTTGTTGTTGTTATTGTTTTGTTTTGTTTTTTCTTCCTTGTTATAATACTTTTCTTCATGGAACTCAAATCCAAGGTAAATTCTACTTTCCAGTTCTGTATTTTCCTAGATGTCAGTTATTATTATTATTATTAAGTTTGTTGGTTTGTGTTACTTGTATAACCAGAAAAATAAGAAGTTATTTATTTATTTATTTATTTATTTATTTATTTATTTTGAGATGGAGTCTCACTCTGTCGCCCAGACTGGAATGCAGTGGTGCGATCTCGGCTCAGAGCAACCTCCACTTCCCGGGTTCAAGCGATTCTCCTGTCTCAGCCTCCTAAGTAGCTGGGACTACAGGCACATACCACTGCGCCCAGCTAGTTTTTGTATTTTTTTTAAGAGATGGGGTTTCACCATGTTGGTCAGGCTGGTCTTGAACTCCTGATCTCGTGATCCGCCCACCTCAGCCTTAGAAAAATAAGTCATTTATTGTTTTAGCATGTTAAGATATACAGAAAATTAGGAAAAGGGGAGGAAAGTCACTCAGACACTGAAGGATTTTAGCATATTCTAGACTTTCCCCTCTCACTTTTATGTAGTTAAATATACCTACATTTTTTTCATTTAATATTGTACCACAAGTTACCTTGTTATTAAAGTCTTTGTAAAACATCATGTGACTATACTATAATTTACTTAATCATTTTTCTGCTAGGTTTTAAAATATTTTTATTCTTTAAAATTACAAATTTTGTAGTAAACATCTTTGCATATAAATCTTTGAATTTCATTTTTTTTTAAAGTTATTTTTAACCTTTTTTAATGGGTCACCCCTGCTCACCTCCTCCAGCTATTGCAGCTGCCCTGAATTTCTTACTTAGGATAGCTTGCCTAAGCTGGAATTACTGAGAAATGATTGAGGCTTTTGTCAGGATTTTGTTCTGAAACATTAACTTCTAATCCTCCTATGAGTATATAAAATTACTCATTTTATTATACCCTCATTGATCTAATTCAGTAGGAATTAGGGAATAAAACTGCCTAACTTTTCATTTTTTTTTTGAATGTTTTCCTGTTAGAGACACCCTCATTTATTAGACCCCTTGAGGATAAGACAGTAACCCGAGGTGAAACTGCGGTGTTACAGTGCATAGCTGGAGGGAGTCCTGCACCTCGTCTCAACTGGACTAAAGATGATGGGCCTTTGCTGGTGACAGAACGACATTTCTTTGCTGCAGCCAATCAGCTTCTCATCATTGTAGATGCTGGGCTAGAAGATGCTGGGAAATATACCTGCATTATGTCTAACACCCTTGGGACAGAACGTGGCCACATTTACCTAAATGTCATTTCATCCCCCAATTGTGACTCTTCCCAGAGTAGCATTGGGCATGAAGATGATGGCTGGACTACAGTTGGCATTGTCATCATTGTTGTGGTCTGCTGTGTTGTTGGCACTTCTTTGATCTGGGTCATTGTTATTTACCACATGAGAAGGAAAAATGAAGACTATAGTATCACAAACACAGGTAAGTAGTACCCACATGACACCTATCGCTTGTACTTGAGTCAAGAATGTAGTATAGGATTAATTGTACAGTATAAAAAACAGAGCTGGTCATAGTAGCACATGCCTGTAGTCCCAGCTACTCAGGAGGATGAGGTGGGAGGACTGCTTGAGCCCAGGAGTTCAAGGCCCATCTGGGCAACATAGCGAGACCTCATCTTCCCCTCAAAAAACTGAAGAGCTGTGATACATTACCTGATATGTGATGGAAGGGAGTTTTTGTTGTTAAAATGTTCAACTTCTTTGATATAACAGAACCTCTTTGAGGAAAGAATTTTGTTTGTTTATTTGAGATAGGGTGTTACTCTAATGCCTAGGTCAGAGTGTATACGGCTCACTGCAGCGTTGACTTCCCAGGCTCAGGTGATTCTTCCATCTTGGCCTTCTGAGAAGCGGAGACTATAGGCATGTGCCACCGCACCTAATTTTTTATGTTGTTAGTAGAGTCAGGTTTTGCCATGTTGCCCAAGCTGGTCTCGAACTCCTGGGCTCAAGCAGTTTGTCTGCCTTGGCCTCTCAAAGTGCTGGGATTATAGGCATGAGCCACTACGTCTGAACAATTTTAAGAATTTGTAAATACTTTTTTTTTTTTTCCAAGATGGAGTCTCACTCTGTTGCCAGGCTGGAGTGCAGTGGCATGATCTCGGCTCAATGCAACTTCCACTTCCGGGGGTCAAGCGATTCTCCTGACTCAGCCTTCCAAGTAGCTGGGACTACAGGCGTGTGCCACCACGCCCAGCTAATTTTTGTGTTTTTTTTTTTTTGTTTTTTTTTTTGAGATGGAGTCTCGCTCTGTCGCCCGGGCTGGAGTGCAGTGGCCGGATCTCAGCTCACTGCAAACTCCGCCTCCCGGGTTTAGGCCATTCTCCTGCCTCAGCCTCCCGAGTAGCTGGGACTACAGGCGCCCGCCACCTCACCCGGCTAGTTTTTTGTATTTTTTTTTAAGTAGAGACGGGGTTTCACTGTGTTAGCCAGGATGGTCTCGATCTCCTGACCTCGTGATCCGCCCGTCTCGGCCTCCCAGAGTGCTGGGATTACAGGCTTGAGCCACCGCGCCCGGCCTAATTTTTGTGTTTTTAGTTGAGACGGGGTTTCACCATGTTGACCAGGATGATCTCAATCTTTTGACCTTACGATCTGCCTGCCTTGGCCTCCCAGAGGGCTGGGATTACAGGCGTGAGCAACCATGCCTGGCCAAACTTGACTCTTAAAAACGCATTACAGATGCATTTTCTTTAATGTCAAAGGCTCCTTTTCATCATAATTTTGCTGTAAGGAAGAATGGATGCCTTGTGATTGAGATCAGTCTCTCTTTTTTTTCCCTTGAATATCAAACTGGATTGTTGAGGTCAGTCTTTTACACCTCTCACCCTGAAATCCTGCAAGAAAAGAAATCTAGTCAGATAGATTATGAAAGTGTGGCAGTAGATAAGATTTCAACCTTTAGGTTTTGTTTCTTTTGGTGAAACTTTGAGAAGAATTCTAGTGAGAAATAGTTTTAGGGGAAGTACCAAGAGCTGTCAGGGTCCTAGGTACATACAGTTTTTCTTGCTAATAGTATCCACGTGGAACACATTTGCAAAACAGTCTTCTGAGTGTTGACTTCAATTGCCTACCTTTGAGAGTTAAAAATACGTCTTTTACAGAGGAGCTCAATCTGCCTGCAGACATTCCCAGCTACTTGTCTTCCCAAGGAACGCTGTCTGAGCCACAGGAAGGCTACAGCAACTCTGAGGCAGGCAGTCACCAGCAACTTATGCCTCCTGCCAATGGATATATACACAAAGGCACTGATGGTAATGACTCTGTTGTTTATGGTTACAATTTCAGCCTCATCTATTGAGTTTATTTTTCAGTGTGTAGTTTCTCCATTAATCTGAAGCAATATTTTAAAGTAAGATACCTAATGAAAGCATTTAGCCACATGCAAAATAGGATGAAAATTGACTAAAGTCTTAACAGGATAAGAAAATCATCTTACAGAGTGGAGAAACACATTAAACAAGAAATTAGAGTACACAGCAGAGGCTCCCAAACTTGTGTAATTATAGGAAAGGGATGTTCTGGAAACTTTTTTCAGGTATCTCTTTCTTACCCTTTTCAGGCGGGGGCATCCTTCAGACCACATCCAAGGAAAGCTGGTTTCTCTTCCTGACAGGTAGACATTCAGTAAAGTTTAAAGGGTATCTAAGAGCCAGGCATGGTGGCACGCCTGTAGTCCCATCTATCCATGAGGCTGAAGCAGAAGGATTGCTTGAGGCCAGGAGTTTGAGACTATATCATGCTGTGAGCACACCAATGAATAGCCACTGTACTCTAGCCTGGACAACACAGCAAGACTCCCTACCTCTAAAAAAATCAACAAAGGGTAGCAGTGGTTCTCAGCATATATCAGAGATGTAAAGAGTTCTCTAATTAAATGAACCTACATCCCAACATGTAGAGATGCGTACCCATACACAGAGCTCTTCTCCCTCCACCCTTTCGTACCCTCGCTCCCATAGGGAGTGACAGAACTGAATGAATTAAGGGACAGAAGAATTGGGTTTGACTGATACTTCTTCCTTTTTCCAGCTCTGTGACCATGAACTAGTTACTTAAGATCTGAGCTTTACTTTTCTAATTTTTAAACAAAGAAACAATAGTTTGTAAAGCACTTCCCCCAAGATTCTCACAGATCTTTTCAACAAATCTTTGTGGTACTTCAAATACTATACAAATGAAAGATATATTCCATTTCTTCAGATACTTTTTTAGACTGAGTGTCAACAGAACTTTATCTAATTGATAAATGGGATTTTATTTTGGCTTTTCATGAAAAATATAGTAGTTCTGACTCTTTTCTTGTTTCTGAGAAAGAGTCTTACTCTGTCACCCAGGCCGGAGTGCAGTGGCACAATCTCAGCTCACTGCAACCTCCACCTCACAGGTTCAAGCAATTCCTCTGCCTTAGCCTCCTGAGTAGCTGGGATTACAGGTGCGTGCCACCATACCCGGCTAATTTTTGTATTTTTAGTAGAGACAGGTTTCACCACGTTGGTCAGGCTGGTCTTGAACTCCTGACCTTGTGATCTGCCTGCCTTGGCCTCCCAAAGTGCTGGGATTACAGGCGTGAGCCACCGTACCTCGCCAGCATTTCTGACTTTTAAAAGAATACTTAAAAGTCTATTCTTTGAAATATGTGGGAAATAACACTGCTTTCTGGGTTAAACTAAATTACTTTTCACTCTCTTCCAGTTCTAACATTCTGTTGCGTGATTTTGTTTTTTTGTTTTTTTGAGACAGAGTTTCATTCTTGTCACCCAGGCTGGAGTGCAATGGCGCCATCTCAGCTCACTGTAACCTTTGCCTCCCAGGTTCAAGTGATTCTCCTGTCTCAGCCTCCCGAGTAGCTGGGATTACAGGCACCCACCACCACGCCCAGCTAATTTTGTATTTTTAGTAGAGACACGGTTTCACCATGTTGGCCAGGCTGGTCTCAAACCGCGGACCTCAGGTGATCCACCTGCCTCGGCCTCCCAAAGTGTTGGGATTGCAGGCGTGAGCCACTGCTCCTAGCCTGTTGCATGATTTTGAATAAGTGACTCACTCTATTTCTCACTCTCTCTTCTCTCCTTCATCATTCAGTTTTCAAAGCACATAATAATCCAGGGAGTTCATTATTAAACCTATACTTCTGTCAACCATGTACTTGTCAGGCAGGACTCCTCATTGTCAGAAGCTTTCTCTAGGGATGCTTGTAGCAATTGGTGTTACTTAACCTCTTGACTCATGAAAGTAACATGGTTTTTCATGAAGCGAAGTCATAACTCCTTATTCTCTGACTTAGTTTGCTTAAGCCAAGCATGTATCTTGTAGCACAGTACCAGCTTTATCTTGCTCCCTTGATTTGGGCATGATCTATCCATCCACAATAGATATGTTTCAGTGTAGTTTTCAAGAGCATGGGCTCTGGAGCCAGAATGGCTGTTTCTGCTCCTCACTCTGGCAGTATGACTTTGGTTAAGTTACTTAACTTCTCTGTGCTATAGTTCACCCTGTCTGTAAAGTGGGGATAATAATAATACCTACCTCATAAGGATGTTGTGAGGATTAATGAATCAGTTCACAGAAAGGGCTTGAAACTTCACCTACTTTATAAAGTAAGTGCTCAATACATGCTAGCAATGATGATGACAACCGTTGAAGAAAACTGATGATTGGCAAAAAATAATTCCTTAACAGAAAGATATTTAGATTCTTTTTCTTGTTATTAGGTGGCACTAGTACCCGGGTGATTTGCTCAGATTGTTATGACAATGCCAACATCTACTCCAGGACCCGAGAATACTGTCCATACACCTATATTGCTGAGGAGGATGTTCTTGATCAGACACTGTCGAGCCTCATGGTCCAGATGCCTAAAGAGACATATTTAGCTCATCTTCCCCAGGATACTACTGCCCTAGAGAGCCTGATATCGTCAGCTGACGGAGAGCCATCTGCCTTTCCCACCAACCATGAGAGGATAAGTGAGAAGAAACTTTCGTCCACACCGATGAGTGGTGGTAAGGGATGCATTTTTGTTGTTATTTTGTTTTTATTTCGTCTAATTGACTCTTCCTTCTGTCATATAGGTAGTGCTCTCATTTGACAGGAAGCAAACGGATTGGTATATAGGAGAAACTGGCCATTGTTAAATGGTGTAAACTATAGCCAGAGATTTCTACATACTAGGGTTACAAAGAAGTCTTCATCTATAGGATGGAAACAACTTTTGTGGGGGTAACAAGATCACACTACTAAAAATTGAGAGGCCATACACAAAAATGTTTCATACAGGGTATTTATTTATCTGAGACAGAGTCTCGCTGTGTCGCCCAGGTTGGAATGTAGTGGCGCAATCCCAGCTCACTCCAACCTCTGCCTCCCGGTTCAAGCAATTCTCGTACCTCAGCCTCCCAAGAAGCTGGGACTATAGGCGTGCACCACCACACCCAGCTAATTTTTGTATTTTTAGTAGAGATGGGGTTTAACCATGTTGGCCAGGCTGGTCATGATCTCCTGACCTCATGTGATTTGCCTGCCTTGGCCTCCCAAAGTGCTGGGATTACTGGTGTGAGCCACCACACCTGGTATCATATAGGGTATTAATTTTTCTCCCATC
Organism: Theropithecus gelada; assembly: GCF_003255815.1. Taxonomy (NCBI): domain Eukaryota; kingdom Metazoa; phylum Chordata; class Mammalia; order Primates; family Cercopithecidae; genus Theropithecus; species Theropithecus gelada. Next base: position 5,354,653 of record NC_037668.1, read on the forward strand.
TTTATTTAAATAAAGAATAAAATATGGGGGGCTGGGCGCAGTGGCTCACATCTGTAATTTTAGCATTTTGGGAGGCCAAAGCAGGTGGATCATTTGAGGTCAGGAGTTTGAGACCAGCCTGGCCAACATAGTGAAACCCCGTCTCTACTAAAAATACAAAAATTAGCCAGGTGTGGTGGCGGGCGCCTGTAATCCCACCTACTCAGGAGGCTGAGGCACGAGAATCACTTAAGCTCAAGAGATGGAGGTTGCAGTGAGCCAAGATCGTGCCACTGCACTCCAGCCTGGGCAACAGAGTGAGACTGTCTCCAAAAAATAGTAATAATAAAATTTTGTCATAATTTGGTGATGGTTTTTACTGAGAAGATTTTTTTTTTTTTTTTTTTGGAAATGGAGGTTTGCTCTTGTTTCCCAAGCTGGAGTACAATGACGCGATCTCGGCTCACCACAACCTCCACCTCCCGGATTTAAGCAATTCTCCTGCCTCAGCCTCCCGAGTAGCTGGGATTACAGGCATGTGCTACCATGCCCAGCTAATTTTGTGTTTTTAGTAGAGATGGGGTTTCTCCATGTTGCTCAGGCTGGTCTCGAACTCCAGACCTCAGGTGATCCGCCCACCTTGGCCTCCCAAAATGCTGGGATTACAGGCATGAGCCACCGTGCCTGGCCTACTGAGAAGATTTTTTTTTTAAATTTGAGATGTATTCTAGCCCTGTCGCCTAGGCTGGAGTCCAGTGGCGTGATCTCGGCTCACTGCAACCTCTGCCTCCCAGGTTCAAGCGAACATGTTTTGTTTTGTTGCTGTTCTAGTAGGTAAACATTTAATCTCAGCTTCACTTGGCGGGTGTTTTCTTCTATGAGGTACGATCAAGGTCATAAGTGAGAACGCAGTTTTGGGCTTGTGTCCCCTGTCTCACATGGCCCAGGAAAAGAAATATACATTATACTGTATAGATTAGGCATTTGATAACCACTTGGCATTTGAAACAAAACTCTTTCTAGATCATGGAGAGTAATGCTGAGCATGTCTTCCTGTCCATCCAAGCTTTTCATCAGCTTTCATCCTTCTGTCAGCCTGACATGCAGGAGCACTGGAATAGGGTAGGAGGTCAGGCTGGGTGCAGTGGCTCACTTTTGTAATCCCAGCACTTTGGGAGACCAAGGCGGGTGGATCACAAGGTCAGGAGTTCGAGACCAGCCTGGACAACATAGTGAAATCCCATCTCTACTAAAAAAATAAAAAATTAGCTGGGCATGGTGGTGGGCGCCCGTAATCCCAGCTACTTGGGAGGCTGAGGCAGGAAAATCACTTGAACCCGGGAGGCGGAGTTTGCAGTGAGCTGAGATTGAGTGATTGCACTCCAGCCTGGACATCAGGGTGAGACTCTGTCTGAAAACAACAACAACAACAACAACAACAAAGATAGGGTAGGAGGTGAGAACTACAGGTTTCCAGAGGAAGGCAAAGTATACTGTGATACTCCTGGGGATAGTTCTGGCAGGAGTGAATGATCTAATGTCCCACGTTCGATTATGTCCCACAGGTTACAGGATCATGCTTTTGATTTTAGTAGGACTTGGAATTCAAGATGGTAGTGAGGGTACATGAAACTCTCTTCAGGATGAAATCTGGCCAGAGACTTAATTTTGCATTTACTACTTCATGTCCCACATTAGATCATTTACTCCTGCCAGAACCATCTGTGAAAGTTTCTAAGATATGCTCGCTTTTTTTTTTTTTTTTTTTTTTAAGATACAGAGTCGCGCTCTGTCACCCAGGCTGGAGTGCAGTGGCACGATCTCGGCTCACTGCAACCTCTGCCTTCCATGTTCAAGTGAGTCTCCTGCCTCAGCCTCCTGAGTAGCTGGGATTACAGGTGCCCACCACCACGCCCGGCTAATTTTTTGTATTTTTTAAAAATAGAGACAGGGTTTCACCATGTTGGCCAGGCTGGTCTTGAACTCCTGACCTCAGGTGATCCACCCACCTCAGCCTCCCAAAGTGTTGTGATTACAGGTATGAGCCACTGCACCCAGTCTGTTTTTTTTTTTTTTTTTTTTTTTTTTTAAGATACGGAGTCTCGCTCTGTCGCCCAGGCTGGAGTGCAGTGGCCGGATCTCAGCTCACTGCAAGCTCCACCTCCCAGGTTTACGCCATTCTCCTGCCTCAGCCTCCCGAGTAGCTGGGACTACAGGCGCCCGCCACCTCGCCCGGCTAGTTTTTTGTATTTTTTAGTAGAGACGGGGTTTCACCGTGTTAGCCAGGATGGTCTCGATATCCTGACCTCGTGATCCGCCCGTCCCGGCCTCCCAAAGTGCTGAGATTACAGGCTTGAGCCACTGCGCCCGGCCTGTTGTTCTTAAGAGATTAAAGTCTTCCAAAGAGGTTACAGGTCAGAGGAAAGCACTATTATTGAAGCACTATTATTATTGAAGTTAAATCTCTTAATCTTTACATTAAGTGTTCATGAAAGAAATGCATCAACAGTAAATCCACTTTAAGTTGGATGTCTTAGAAGAGTTAACACAAAAAGGGTTTAAGAAGGACCAGAAATGTAGTCCATCTTTTTTCTAACTTTAGGGATGCCTTAATTTTTAAACTGGTCCGTAAGTAAGGAAATCAAGCAAATGAAAGTGCTTTGGGGCATTGGCCATTTTTTACTTAGGGTATCCTAGCTGCTTCTTACTCCAAGTCAGGTCTATTGACTATCAGCATCACCATTACCTAAGAGCTTGTTAGAATGATCCCAGCGCAGACCTAGCAAATCAGAGTCTACATTTAACAAGATCCTCAAGTTATTTGTGTGCATATTAATTAAAACTTGAGAAACCCTGATCTAGCTTACTTTTCACATGGATTTTATTTTTTTTTCTGGGTATTTGTTTTTATAATGTTTGGCTAGCTTTTTCCAAAATGCACCCATGAAGTTAATATAATTTTCAGTAAACAGTCTTTGGGAAAATAGTTCACTATTGTACTAAAGAAGAATGAGAAATGCGTATTTGAAACCAGTGTGCAGATAATTTGATTTAATATAGCTCCTTTGGCTATCATTTGTTGTTAGAATTGTTGACATGCTAGGAGTTGGAAGGGAATGGCCATTTATTTTTAAAACAATTTTGTGACATATTTAAAGATGTAATGGCTGCACTGAATCAGTGATTATTATCTATCATGAAACTTTCATTACAATATGGATACCGTTTTGTCTTTTAGTTCTTTTCCATGTGTCTAAAGAGTTTTATTTAAAAATTTTGTGGCTGGACACAGTGGCTCACGCCTGTAATCCCAGCACTTTGGGAGGCGGAGGCAGAGAGATCACATGAGGTTGGGAGTTCGAGACCAGCCTGGCCAACATGGAGAAACGCCTGTCTCTACTAAAAATACAAAATTAGCCGGGCATGGTGACACATGCCTGCAATCCCAGCTACTTGGGAGGCTGAGGCAGTAGAATTGCTTGATCCCGGGAGGCGGAGGTTGCAGTGAGCCGAGATCACGCCATTGCACTCTAGCAACAAAAGCGAAACTCCATCTCAAAAAAAAAAAAAAAAAAAAATTTTTGGCAACAGAACCACTAAAATAACAGGTGAAAGTACATGATATATAGTATGATCTCAGTAAATAATTGGTTAGGTTTGTGAAGTAGAGGGATTTGAAAGACCATGTTGTGGTGGTGGTGGTGGTGTGTGCACGTGCGTGCGTGTGACTGTATGTGTTTGATTTCAGTGTCCTTATTCAGGAATATTGAACATCTTTATTTCTTTGAGGATTTGGCTAAAAGGATATTGTTTTACCAGTCACTACTGGTAATTCTTGTCTTTCATTCTCAGAAACATTGCAGCGGCCCGTCTGGAACATAAACAGAGAACTAGGCCTGCCTCATCCTCCTTTTTCCCAGCAGCCAGTCCATGAGTCACCACAACTTCATCAAAATGAGGGCTTGGCAGGGCTGAAGCCAGACTGTTCCGCTTCTTCCATGTCCTGCCACAGGTTACAGGATCATGGTTTTGATTTTAGTAGGACTCGGAACATTCAAGATGGTAGTGAAGGCACATGAAACCCACTTCAGGATGAAATCTGGGCAGAGACTCATAAATTAATTTTGCATTTACTACCTCAGAGCTCAGAAGAAACTCCGAAGTCAGCATTTGCTTTACTCTTTCTTTATGATTGCATCTGACTGCACCAAGGTGGGCCATGCGTTGTTTGGTCTTATACCTGATGAAGAAATGGTAACAGCTCATCAAAAATGTGCAGCATCGGCAGAGGGAAGATACGGGGCAAATGTGCTTCCTGATGGTTCCATGGGGATGTGCCCCAGTGTGCATCTGCCTGTCAGAAGAGTCACATTGCTGCTTAACCTGCTGGATTGCCCTAGTCTTCAGAATGGTCCTGAGAAAACATCACTACTTTGATGTTCTGCTTTGCCTTCCAAGGAGCAAAAATAACTTTGGAGCCTTGTGTGAAGTGTGCCTGGGATTCTTCAGTGGTTTCAGGCAGATAGTTGAGACTGGGGCTTTGATATTCAAGGTCTTTGGCAAGAATCCCAGACTTGACCAACTGGTACCAGGTCAAAGGTTTTTGTATTCTTGTGAATTTTTTTTTGTCCCTATTGCCCAGGGATGTCACTGTAAATATATGTACATTTATAAATAATTTTTGTATTCATTGACCATATGTGTTGGCTGCAATGTAAATATTTTTGATATGCCAAAATTATATATAATATTCAGTTATAATATTGACAAGTAGCTTCTCAGATCACAGATTTTAAATAACTTGATTTAATGATATCTAAAAATTTTATTTAAAGTATAAAAACTGTGGCTCACACCTGTAATCCCAGCATTCTGAGAGGCTAAGGTGGGAGGATTGCTTGAGGCCAGGAATTTGAGACCAGGCTGGGCAACATGGTGAGACCCTGTCTCTGCAAAAAATAAATTTAAAAAATAGCTGGGCATTGTGGCATGCTGTTGTTGTTCTAGCTACTTGGGAGACTGAGGTGGGAGGGTCACTTGAGCCCGGGAAATCAAGGCTGCAGTGAGCTGTGTGAAGCCACTGCACCCCAGCCTGGGTGACAAAGCGAGACCTGGCTCAAAAATAAAATAAATAAATAAATAAAAAGTTTTAAAAACTTACTTGTTAAGAAGTGTATCTATAGAGGCAGCTGCTTAGTGATTGTATACACATAAACATAGTCTTGGTGTAATTAACTGCCTTCTTCAGGCCTAGAGGTTCATACTTCTGGTCATTTGCCATCTGTTTAAAAGTGCTAGGTGATACTCCCTTTCTAACATAAAAAGCTTGTTCTTTCGGAGCCTGGCAGTCCTGTCACAGCTGCATGTACCTAGAAGAAAACTCGTTTGGAAATTCCTTTCATTTCCTTCCCCTCTCGCTCCCCACTTCCCTCTTTTTTACTGAAACAGAAATTGATTGAGGAAAGTTCAGTCATTCCTTCAGAAACCAGTGAGTTAGATCGGGTTGTTACTTTATGTATAATGAACGCTTCAAAAACTGGAGGCTGATTTAAAGATTGCAGAACTTGAGTCAGAATCATAAGCAGTACTGTGACATGACCGGGAGCCAGAACAGTTGCTGATATCAGAACCATCTCTTTCAATCTGTGACTTTGCTCTTGCCATGTTCTGACTGGGGTGAGCCACTAGGATATAAATCACTATCACTGTCCGTATTTGAGTCTGCACATCTTGTCATTATTTGCTTTAATGCTCTTTGAGTTGCAACAGGTGTATTAAATGAGTATTTGAAATTCTGTGAATAGGAATTCTGTTGGTAGTGAAATAGGTTCTCACACCTGCTTGCTCAGAATGTGAAAATATTATTTCTGAGTCCTCGTTGTTCACTTTCTAAAGTGACTGTTGTTTGGTGTTGGAGTTAACTGGGTTCTCTTAGGCGTGCTATATCTTGGCAAATATTCTCTATGATGAACTCTTCCTACTATCACAGCCAGGACTATGACTGGATTTCTCAGTCTCAGTGCCCCAGATTCACCATTTCTGATTGTGTCTGGAGAATGTTCTCCTGGAAAGGTATTCCATGTTCCAAAAGCTGCAAAAAGATGCCCACTTTGCAACTATGGGTCAGTTATTTACTCTCTCAATGTCTCATGTTGCTGAGTTCTAGAAAATCTCTGTCTCATTTACCAGGGGTCATTCAAAAGTCTGAGATGGTGTATTGTCATGAAATATTTGTGAAATTTCTTACCGTGAATTTGGAGGCAACCTACTTTTGTTTCTCGCTCTAGTTCTCCATTGGTCTGGCCTCCTGCTTCTCAGTCTTCTCTGACCTCTGGTAAGTGGAACTTTCATTAATACGTCTGTCACACTTTGTACCTGACCTGGGTGGCCTTGCAAATGTTGAGTCAGATTGTGGATTTTCCACTTTCTTTTTTTTTTATTATACTTTAAGTTCTAGGGTACATGTGCACAACGTGCAGGTTTGTTACATATGTATACTTGTGCCATGTTGGTGTGCTGCACCCATATTTTCCACTTTTTCCTCTGTTTTCCTCATTTTCTCCCCTGGGAAGTCTTGCAGATGATGCATATTTATTTGCTGTATTCAGCCTTCCATTATTAAGGATAAAATTGATCCCTACATTGAATCTGAAATTACCACTATATGGATTACTCTGACTCACTGCTGTCCAAGCTTGGTTTTCTCTTTGCTCACTTCCTGTCATATTTTCAGTTTGTTCAAAAGAGGTAAGCCACTTTATTCCAGACTCATTACTAGTACTAGACATTATCCACCTCTACTTTCACCTGATTCTTGTGGGGAATCCTCTTTAATTTGTTGTAACCTTCTCAGCAACTCTTCTGTACTTCACCTATAATGCCTAGCAAATTGTTATCACTCATAAGCCTGTAATCTTCATCACTCAGATTATTTGCAAGTAGAAATCTTCTGGAACCAATTGGTCCATCTGACTTCTGCACTGGGCCACATCCATCTTCTTCATTGTCAGAATCTGAGTTTTCTGTCTTGGAGAACAGCTGGAAAGTTGTCTGGCTGTTATGACACAGTATTGAAATACCAGACTGAGTTTTAGTTGTTTCTAGTTGTGTTCACTTTGTGCTTTCTCTAAATGGGAATATCTTCTTTCAGCAAAGTTCTTCATTGACCAGGAAACCAAAGATTGCTTCTTAGCTGAGTTTGTTCTGTTTTTAATCTTTTACCAGTGCACAGTATATCTTAAGAAGGGAAGAGTGCTCTTGGGAGTAGACAAACATGCAAACATTCTTTTTTTTTTTTTTAATTTGAGATGGAGTCCATCTCGGTCACCCAGGCTGGAGTGCAGTGGCATGATCTCGGCTCACTGCAACCTCTGCCTTCCAGGTTCAAGCAATTCTCTTGCCTTAGCCTCCCGAGTAGCTGGGATTACAGGCACACCACCATTTCCGAGTTGTTTTTTTTTTGTATTTTTAGTAGAGATGGGGTTTCACCATGTTGGCCAGGCTGGTCTCAAACTCGTGACCTCAGGTGATCTGCTCTCTTTGGCCTCCCAAAGTGTGGGGATTACAGGCATGAGCCACTCGCCCAACCCCAAAATTTTTATACTGTAAAGCCTTGGAGTGGTCCTTGTTTTGTATAAGTGATTAAGCCAAAAAGTTTTCTTCAATTTCTATACCAAAGAGCTTTAGGTAAATAAAGAACTTCACACTAATGCAATGTAATTCCTTCTTTGTGCTTTCAGATTTCCTTACACAAGCTGTCCAGTTCCCTCCTCTAAATCCAGTATTACTCACTAGATAATTTCAGCCACTTAAATGTCTATTTTTAAGTTCTTGTTCAAGGGTTCTAAACTCACATAATTTCTCAACTTTTTGCCAGAAAGTTGAGCATTTATTCTTATTTTCAATCCTAAGTGTTCATCCACAGGCAGCAGCCCTTCTTGAGCTGTTTAGTACTGCCACACCTTTTTCTTTAATATGTCAGCCTCTGATCATTTTCACTTTGAACTTCTTAAAGATCACAATTTCCTGTCCCTTCAATCTGCGATCCCTTTTCTTCCTTTCTTACTAGATTATGGTGTAGTCTGTACTAGACTGACTCAGAATTTAGACCTCGTTCGCTTCCTGACTCTGCTTGTTACTAACTTTGTAATCAAGGGTGAGTCTTTTTCTTCTCTTGGCTAGATTTTCTCATTTATGAAATGAGGACTTTTTTTTTTTTTGAGACAGAGTTTCACTCTCGTTGCCCAGGCTGGAGTGCAGTGGCACAATCTTGGCTCACCGCAACCTCCGCCTCCCAGGTTCAAGCAATTCTCCTGCCTCAGCCTCCCTGGTAGCTGGGATTACAGGCATGCGCCACCACGCCCAGCTAATTTTGTATTTTTAGTAGAGACGGGGTTTCTCCATGTTGGTCAGGCTGGTCTTGAACTCCCGACCTCAGGTGATCCACCCGCCTCGGCCTCCCAAAGTGCTGGGATTACAGGCGTGAGCCACCGCGCCCGGCCTGAGGACATTTTTCTAGATGCTGTAAAGCCCTTTCCAGCTGTAACATTCTATGAATCTGTAATTCCCTCCAGGAGCTAAGGAGGATTATGCCACTTTAATAAAAAGCTGCTTTCGTGACATTTGTTCGAGTAGAACAAGAGTGATGCTGCTCATTCTGACTTGAGCCAGATATATTTCCTTTATATATAGCAGGAGTAATGGTCTAAGAAATACTCATTAGGAGAAAAAAATTCTGCTTCTAAACAGTGTTAGTAAACAAAGAATCTTGACTCAGTGGAAAAACCGCCCATTGCTCTCCAGAGCAGAATGTCTGAATGCTGGTTTTATAGCACACTACAGTATCAGAATGAGTTGACAGGTCTACCACAACTAATTTGTAACTAGTTTGTGACTCACCTTTCCAATGTATTCAAAGTTATCCCTGTAATTATATTACTCTCGCTCAAATTCTGATAGATTTCCTGAATGGAAAAGGTGGAGTTAGGGCGAGGCTGCCAGAGACTGTGCCACTGAGCATCAGCTGTCGTGTGTGAGAGGGCAGATGACAGCCTGTGAGCCAGTGCTCTAGAAAACTTCGTGTAGGAGGCCGGGCGCGGTGGCTCACGCCTGTAATTCCAGCACTCGGGGAGGCCGAGGTGGGCAGATCACGAGGTCAAGAGATTGAGACCATCCTGGCCAACATGGTGAAACTCCATCTCGACTAAAAATACAAAAATAAGCTGGGTGTGGTGGTGCGTACCTGTAGTCCCAGCTACTCGGGAAGCTAAGGCAGGAGAATCGCTGGAACCCAGGAGGCAGAGGTTGCAGTGAGCCAAGATCGTGCCACTGCCCTCCAGCCTGGTGACAGAGTGAGGCTCCATATAAAAAAAAAATTAAATTAAAAATTAAACAAACAAACCCATGTAGGAGTGCTGCCTCTCTGCTCTAGCAGTGGTCCTTCTACTGACAGTGCTGTCAGAGTCTGGTCTCCTGAAGAGCCAGGTCATTTTCCATTATGTCAACTCAGATGGTTGAGATGTCCTTAGATATTCCTAGCTTGCCTAAATAGCTAGTCAGCAATCTATTTAAATGTGAAGAGCCTATCTTAAATAAACACATACACACCCCTAGGAAAAGGAATTCCTGAAACTTTTCATTATTGCATATGTTTTTGATCAAGCAGTATGTTAACCCTCTAAGCAGGATTAGTGTCCCATGAGTATTTCTTCCAGCAGAATCATGTCTGCTTAATGCTAATCAGGAATGTTGCAAAGCAGGGTTAACTGAAATGCTGAGAGAAATACCTCCTTTCCCCACTGCCCCCCAGTGAGCACTTTATTTCACTAGGAATACATAAATTCTCTTGATTTGTTTGTCCCCTTTCAGGCCGATTCTCCAAGTCTACCTGGAAAAAAAGACAGTATTCCTTGAACTCCGTGCCCTACAGGATCTACACTTATGCCATTGGCTCTCTGTTACTCCGCAACTTCTTTTATTTTTTTGAGACAGGGTTGCACCGTGTCACCCAGGCTGGAGTGCAATGGTGTGATCGTGGCTCACTGTCGTCACTGCAGCCTCAATATCTCAGGCCCAAGTGATCCACTTCAACCACCTGAGTAGCTGCACCACCACACCCAGCTAATTTTTGTATTTTTTGTAGAGATGGGGTTTCACCTTGTTGCCCAGGCTGACCACAAACTCCTGGGCTCAAGCAATCTCCCCTCTTTGGCCTCCCAAAGTGCAGGGATTATAGGCATGAGCCACCGCACCCTGCAGTACTTTCCCTAGTATACAAGCTACTCTCTTGAAAAAAATAGTGGGAACCCATTCCAGTGTGCAAGTTCCCCTAAAGTGCCACCTCAGAATAACTTTCATGTTTAAAAACAGCTGTCTTCACATCGCCCATTGTGAGATTGTAAAAGGAACATTAAGATGTCAAGCAATTTAGATTCTGTCACCCATTTCCCTATGAAAACAGAGATGTGTTAAAAGTCTTTAATTACCTAAAGGGTCGTCATAAAAAATAAGAATTCTATTCCAGAAGACAGGAGTTATACACAGGGAGGTGTATTATATACTTGCTAATAAATTTTGTGTAGGCTCTTTAATAAATTTATCTGATAATGGAATAATCAGCCTTTTTGGTGGAAAGGTATATACAGAAGCTAAATCATCATCTGTTAATAGTGTTTAAGAAATTTCTGTATTGAGATGGAATATGGGCAAGATGACCTTTAAGGTCTTTTTCACTTTTATCATTGGAAATCCCCAGAAGCAATCTGATAGTCTTAAAACTTTGTGCTTTCTAAGTCCTTTGTATTCATTTTAGAGCTCTTCAGGAAACCAGATAATTTTGGGCTTTGGTTGACAAAAGGGGTCTGACCTGTGTTCGTAGCTGGGAACATGAAACACGAAATTCTAGGCTTAATCTTCTGAAGAAATCTATAAGTAGTTAACTAGCATAAGTGGCATTACTATACTAACAAATTTAAAAGCCTATAATGTATTAAAACTCTTTTTTACTCTTGATTACATTTTTGTTGTAAGACAGAGTCTCGCTCTATTGCCTAGGCTGGAGTGCAGTGGCATGGTCTCAGCTCACTGCAGTCTCCACCTCCCAGGTTCAAGCGATTCTCCTGCCTCAGCCTCCCAAGTAGCTGGAATTAATTACAGACACCTGGCACCATGCCTGGCTAATTTTTGTATTTTTAGTAGAGACAGGGTTTCACCATGTTGCCCAGGCTGGTCTTGAACTCCTGACCTCAAGTGATCCACCCACCTTGGCCTCCCAAAGTTCTGGGATTACAGGCATGAGGCACTGTGCCCAGCCCTCTTGATAATTTTTATTCTTGTTTCTTCTTATCTGTGAGACTACAATTAGAATGGGGTTGAGACTGTGGTGTTGTTTTATACCAATATTTTACCCAAGTGTGTCATGGCCTTTTCTAATCACTTTAATAGCCACAGAAATGCCAGAAGCGTAATGGAATAACAGGTAAATTTACTGTCATTTTATGCCACATCCTCTTCTTTCTTTGCTTCTTATACAGATTATAGAGGTAATTGTGAAGACAGTTGAACCTTAGAAGATTGAGCTAAGATTCTTTTTTTGGCAACCTGCAAGTAATGTTTCATTTTTCTATTACGTGATCTCTTTCCCCATACAGTTGGCAGATGTTTTCCCCCCTTTTTTCTACCTTAAACTTTTTCGTTTGGAGTACAGTCTAAACTAACATCAGTTAGCCTTGATTTTCTTTCTTTTTTGGACAATTGTCTGGTTCATTGACAAAAGTAACGAGTTTGGAACTAAGAGAGATGTTATAAGCTGCACTTAACCCCTGAAAACCCGTGAAACATCTGGAGGTTTTGTCAGTAGTCAGGTAGGGGGTGTGTGTGTGAGTAGATGGAATAGGGTGAAGGTGAAGAAACAGCTTGACTTGTGCCTGTTTTCAGATAAAGGAGTAAAGTGATCTTCTACGAACTGTAACTATCTTGAAAGAGAAATTGATCACATGGTCAAGTACTCTTGGAATGTCTCTTTGCTGTTTACTGTGTCCTCTTTACAATGGTGAGACTTATTTTTACCCTCTACTTTCCACTACTATTTTTTTCCCCTATTGGATAATGCCAGTCTGAGCAGCCCTAATACTAGATGTACCTAAAAAGAGATATAAGCCAAGTCATTGTTCAGTGTAGTCATTTCTTAGTATCTGTTTATATTTTGTCACACATCAGAATGTATATTTTATAGAGCATGTGTTTGTCTACTTGTTTGTCTAATATGTCTTTAATAAAGCTAAAATACATTATGATTTTCTGATCTTCTTTTGCCTAACGTACAGCAGTGAAATGGTACATTTTTGAGTTTGTATCCTTTTGAGGGGGTCTTCAAGTAGCTGTACAAGTGAGAACAGGGCAGAGTTGCTGTCCTTTAGTTCTTGCCAAGTCACATAGTGCCTTGAGCCTGCCCCAGGCTGCCCCTGCGGCTGTGAGCTGTGAGGACAGGCACTGTGTGCTCTCCTGCTTCCTCCCTGGTGGTATCCACTGTGGTGCTAGATGCCTGGCAGGTATGGAAACAAATACACTTCATAATTCATTAGAAAATAAGAGTGCTTTCTGCACAGGGAAGGATATGAAGGCAGCATTTTCTAATTCAGTAAATCTTTGATTAAGAGGATAAAGAATGTCAATATTCTGGTCAACTTTGTTACTATATCACAGGGGCCATTTTCTTTGAGGCTACCAACTCTTTGAAAGCTCGTAATATTTACCCCATCATGTACTTCTACTGCACTTTATTCTTCTTTTTTTGAGACAGAGTCTCACTCTGTCACCCAGGCTGGATTGCAGTGGTGCAATCTCGGCTCACTGTAACCTCCACCTTCCGGATTCACGCAATTCTCCTCCCTTAGCCTCCTGAGTAGCTGGGATTACAGGCATGTGCCACCATGCCTGGCTAATTTTTTTTTTTGTATTTTTAGTAGAGACGGGGTTTCACCATATTGGCCAGGCTGGTCTCAAACTCCTGACCTTGTGATCCGCCTGCCTCAACCTCCCAAAGTGCTGGGATTACAGGCATGAGCCACCGTGCCCGGCCAAGCACTTTATTCTTTAGGAGGCACTTTCCACAGACATCTCACTTAAATTTCACAACACTCAGGATATAGATTGGGCAAACAATTTTACTTTCCACATTTTATAGTTATGGAAACTGGACAGGTGACATTATCACTTAGCCAATATCAAAAGTTTTTGTTTCAGCTCACCCACTTCCTCCTGTTCTTTAAAAACTTTTGATATTAGGTAAGTGATAATTTCACCAAGTCCCAGGCAGCCCATCCCTGACAGCATTGGCCAGAAAGACAGCAGGATTTGAATCCAGGTGTTCTGACTCAGATTCAGGGTTTTCCCTACTATGATACCTTCTAATTCAAGCAGAGCATCTTCTCTATAGTCTGCGTAAACACTTCAGTAAAACCCTCCGGACATTGATCACTTCCAGTCTGAAAGTTTGGACTGGAATTTACCCTAGTAAAAAATGCTTTTTGCTAAATTTCTAATAGAAAAATTAGATCTTTTTTTTTTCTCTTTTAAGGTGACATGCAAAAAAAAAAAAAAAAAAAAAAAATTCCGTGGTGTTAATTGTACTTTTTGGAGTGGGACATGCTAGGGCCTATATGGTAGCATCCTGCTGAGTTATGAAAGATATTTGTTCACACTTGTAGATATTTAGAGGTTTGTGACAGTGCTTAAGCTATCTGTGCTGAAGGACTAGTTGCCATGGATCAATACTTTTGTAAAATGCAGTAAGAATGAATTTCTAGAAAAATTAAGACAAAATACAAACATAAAATTTTTATTACAGATTCAACACATAAAATTACTATCAAACTGCAATTAAAATTGCTAAATGCTTATTCTCGGTTTCTGTAGTTTATTGTGGACAAAGCAAATGCTTTGTGAATTGGCACAAGTCTGCAGATCACTTCTGTAGCAGTATTGCTGGAACTGTGTAACAGTGCATTTATGTGTCAGGATGGGAATCGGCTTTTACTTATTTTGGGGACTCCTTTTAGTCTTGCTGGTATGATATGATTGAAACTGAGGACTGGACTTTGTCTAGAGGCCTCTCTGGCTAGAAGCAACAATTAAAACACCTTTTCAGCTCACTGACTTCCTCCTGTTCTTCAGCTCCTCACTTGCTGGGTAGAGCATTTATAGCACGCTATTTGTTTTCCAGGCCTGCTGCCTTTCTGGCCAATGCTCTCAGGGATGGGCTGCCTGTGACTTGTTATAAGGGAAATTCTATCACAAGAGAGGGAAAGGGAAAAGGAAGTACATGGGTCATTATACTGGGAGGAAGGTGGTCTGATGCTATGGAGTCTGATGTGGACTTGTGGGTGATCACTAGAGTAATACTCCATTTGGGCTCTTTTCTCTTCTCTTCTCCTCTCTCCTCCTCTCTCTCCTCTCTCTCTCTCTCTCTCTCTCTCTCCCCTTGTTTTTTGAGACGGAGTTTCGCTCTTGTTGCCCAGGCTGGAGTGCAATGGCGCGATCTCGGCTCACTGCAACCTCTGCCTCCCGGGTTTAAGCGATTCTCCTGCCTCAGCCTCCCGAGTAGTTGGGATTACAGGTGCCCACCACCATGTATTTGGGCCGTTTCATTCACCACCTCTACTGCTTTGTTCAAGAAATGTTTCTTGAAATCTCTAGGATAGAGATTTGTCCCTGTTCATTTAGTTCTCAGACTCTCCCCAAGGCCAGTCATCAAAGCACTGACAAAAAGAGGCAAATAGGAAGTTTTAATCATAATTACTGCTGGGAAGAGATGATGCAACTAATAGCAAATACATTCTGCTTACGCCTTTCAGATACTGTGAAGCATTTTACCTACTTAACATTTACTTACAACACTCCCTTTGAGGATGATATTCTTACCTCCTATATTATGCTGTTCTTGCATTGCTATGAAGAAATACTTGAGACTGGGCAATTTACAAAGAAAAGAAGTTTAATTGGCTAACAGTTCTGCAGGCTTTACAGGAAGCACAGTGCTGGCATCTGCTCAGCTTCTGCGGAGGCCTCAGGAAGCTTAAAATCATGGAAGGCAAAGCGGGAGCAGGCGTATCACATGGAGAAAGCAGGAACAAGACAGAAATTGGTGGGGAGGTCCCACACGCCTTTAAGCAACCAGATCTTGGGAGAACTCACTGGATTCCTAAGAACTGTACCCCCACGATGCAATCACCTCCCACCAGGCCCCACCCACAACACTGGGATT
The DNA here is from genome assembly GCF_003255815.1 of Theropithecus gelada. Lineage (NCBI taxonomy): Eukaryota > Metazoa > Chordata > Mammalia > Primates > Cercopithecidae > Theropithecus > Theropithecus gelada. Next base: position 5,369,894 of record NC_037668.1, read on the forward strand.
ACATTTCAACATGAGATTTGAGTGATGACAAATATCCAAATTCTATCATGCCCCACTGTACAGAGGATGATCCTGGGTAAGCAAGTTGCCCACATTCACATAATTAGCAAGCAGTACAACTAGGAGTTCAAATTATATTTCAAAGCACACATTCTTTCCCTGTGCCTAAGAAAGGGAAAAAGTGAGCTTCTATAAAACTCCTACTTTGTCATTTAGTCTTTCTTGTTGGCTAAACTGTTGTCCTCCCAACCCTCTGAAATTCAGTACATCGAAGTCCTATCCCTCAGTACCTCAGAGTATAATCATATTTGCCGATAAGGTCTTTAAAGAGGTAATTAAGTTAAAACGAGCACAGAGCAAAAACCAAAGACCATGTATGGATTCATCAAGAAAGAAGCCACAGAGAGAGCTCTAAGAAACCAAACTTGCTGATGTATTGATCTTGGACTTCTAGCTTCCCGAGCTGTGAGAAAATCAATTGTTTAAAGCCATGTGGTCTGTGGATTTTGTTATGGTAGCCCAGGCAAACTAATACGGTCCCTCAGCCACCCAGCCAGGCTAGTAGGATTTTCTTCACATTTTGCAAATAAGAAAGTTGTCTCAAGCTATGTGATTAGCCAGAGGTCATGTGCTCCAAAGCCCCTGCTCTTTCTACTGAGCCACCTTGTCCTCTGACCCCAGCTGGTTCTTTTCATACTGAAATCCACTGTAGACACTTAATTTTTTTTTTTTTTTTTCAGACAGAGTTTCGCTCTGTTGCCCAGGCTGGAGTGCAATGGCACGATCTGAGCTCACTGCAACCTCTACCTCCTGGGTTCAAGTGATTCTCCTGCCTCAGCCTCCCGAGTAGCTGGGATTACAGGCTTGTGCCACCACGCCTGGCTAATTTTGAATTTTTAGTAGAGACGGGGTTTCTCCATGTTGGTCAAGCTGGTCTTGAACTCCCAACCTTAGGTGATCTGCCTGCCTCGGCCTTCCAAAGTGCTGGGATTACAGGCATGAGCCACGATGATGGGCCTGACACTTAATATTCTTTTAGACATTCTGAGGAGAAACTGGAAGTGAAACTGACGAACATACTGGCTAGCATGCTAGCAGTTCTGATGCACTGCACATCCCCAGGCTCACCGAAGTTCAAACAAAAGGCATCTGCGGCACTGAACTATACTTGCCACAAAACAAGAAACTGGAATGTCTTTAGATAAATGAGTGCATCTGGGGACAAAGAAGCAAGTTACTTGGAGCTTTCTAGAGTAAATGCTCTTAAGCTCCTGTCTTATTCTTTCTTCCCAAGGACAAACTGGATTTTGAAATCAATATATAGAATCTCATCTGTGGAATGACTGGCCGCTCTTGAGTTATACCCAAAATCAAGTCGTTTAATTTTGTCTCTTTTCTAAATGCTCCATCAAAGCCCATGTGAATTTCTCTGTCTTGAAAACAGTAGGTGTGTGGTTTAAGGTCAGCAGTTCCAGAGGCTAGTTTGAATTATTTACTCTGGGCAAGCTCCAGAGGCAAGCGCTCGGGTATATGTTCCATGCCAGAAACAGCTAGTGCAGAAAGAAACAACTGTCATCAACTAGTGAATTATTGCCACTTCCATGGTTTTGTTCTTTATACACGTAACCTGGGGGTGGCTCAGGGACTACTCAGATAGGCTCTTACGAAAAAGGAACTTAAGGCTATTTTTTAGGTGTGTGAAGTTGAGCATTTTGACTTTTGGAGAAGCACAAAGCCATAATGAGTTGCAGGTCTGCGGGAAAGTGGAGCATCATGGTGCCAGGAGCGTTACCTTTTGGGCCCCACTCCTGCACATGCACCAGCTTTCTCACACCTTTTTCAGACCTCAGTCACTTGTCTCACCTGCCAAATGTGTACCATTTCCCGAAGTGCCCCTGAGTGTAAAAGACTATAAAACCGAGGGAGGAGGAGAGAAGTTTGAACACTACCTCATGTCTTCCCCTGCTGAAAGCTGCAGTGTTTCTGCCTTTGGGCAGCCTTAATTTAGAGAAGGCCCTAAGACTTGTCTTAGTTCAGGGAAGAGATTTTGTAAAGATAAATCCCAATTTACAGAAATGACTGTTCACTTTGACCAGAAGTCCTTTCTTGTGTCTAACTTAAGTTCTATCTGATGTAAGACTTGTTAGTGAAGCGGTTACTGAGGCTGGTGGAAGAATTTAAGAACAACATTTCCTCTGTAGCTCTTGAATGCAGGGGTGTGGCTTTTAGAAGGTCTTTGGTTACAAACCTGTTCTGTTTTCTTTCTCTCCCCAGAGAAAGAACATTTCTTTCCTCATTGCTCTTCCTACCTTTCTTCCAACCCCCAATAAAAGAGTTTGGGCAAAAGAACTAGAAACTAAACTCTGAAGTCTCCAGTTTGCCATCCATGGTGGGAGTTCCATGGCTAGGCAGGGGCTGCCAATTTCCTACAGACAGCTGGCTACATATATGAGGATTCCTTGTGGTAAGTGAGTGATTCAGAGCACTGCCTTTGACGGTGAACAGAGCTGGACTCCAATCCTACTCCCACCTCTTACCAGTTGTGGAAGCTTAATCCAGTTTCTTAGATGCCTTGTGCCTCGTTCCCCTTATCTGTAAAATGGGAACAGTCATGCTTACCTTATATGCTTGTTGAGATAATTAGATGAGCTGATGCATATAAAGCAATAAGCAGTGCCCAGCACAGTGGTCAGTACATTTTGGCTGCTGTTAGCTATTGTTATGGGCACTCAGAATGAAGCATCCCCTTCCCACTCCCTTCTCTATCTGGTACAACTCAAGATGGGGCATGGGGAATGTTAGCAGCGAGAAGTAACCCCAATGAGCTATTTTAGGGCTAGCCCTGGAGACTAGGATTCCTAGTTGGATTTTGCTTAGAAATAAGATACAATGTCCTGAAACTATGATTAAACGAAAAGTGCAGGCCAGGCATGGGGGCTCACACCTGTAATCCCAGCACTTTGGGAGGCCAAGGCAGGTAGATCACCTCAGGTCAGGAGTTCAAGACCAGCCTGACCAACATAGTGAAACCCGTCTCAACTAAAACTACAAAAATTAGCCGGGCATGGTGGTTTGTGCCTGTAGTCCCAGCTACTCGTGGGGCTGAGACAGCAGAATTGCTTGAACCCGGGAGGCGGAGCTTGTAGTGAGCCAAGATCGCGCCACTGCACTCCAGCCTGGGCGACAGAGCAAGACTCTATCTCAAAAAGAAAGAAAGAAAGAAAACTTCATTCAGCCAGAGTCCACTGGACTTGGATTCTGAGCAGTTCTGCTCCTCACTGGCTGTGATCTTGGGAAGTCTTGATGTCACCTGATGTCTCCCCATCACTGCCCCCGTTGTGTCTTTGCTTCTTCCAATTGGTTTATGGTGGCTCTTCTTAACTTTCCCAGGAGAGGACTCCCTTTATCTGCAGAACAATAATGACAAAGTCTTGCAGGAGATTTTATAGGGGACAAAGAGCCTGTCTGGCTTAAGTGAAGAGAATGAAGTAGGAAACTGGAGACATCTTTTTCTTTAACTGAGAAGTTCTGACCCTCCCAGAAAGTATACAGTGTTAAGTGACCAACAGTAAGCATCACCCCTGAATGAGGGTTGTCCTTGGCCCACTGACTCCGCCTATGGTGTAATTCCAGTGGTTGTGTAGGAATTCATGCAACAATCCATGGCAAACTGAATGACTTCTCAGAATATTCTCTTTAGGACTTAGTCTGTTGGCATCATGCCAAGGGGAATGGCGGTGTTGGGAAAACTGCAGATGTTCTGGAAGCAGAGCACTTGAGTTCAAATCTTGACGACTCCTCTTACAGGCAAACTACTAAATTTCTTTTAGCCTCTGTTTCCTTCTCTGCATGACAGCAATGACAGTACTTACTTCACAAGATTACTGTAAGCACCAAGTGGAATCATTTCTGCTGGAGAGAAGGAAACACTTCAGTTTTTAGCAGTCTCACTTACTTGGGTGTGTGGGTAAAGGAAATGGCAACTTCATTGCCTCTGGGCCCTGTGGCCGATCAGCGGACTGTACTTTATCCTTGGGGAACAGCTGTGGCTTTTTCATAAATTCAAACGTCACTCTAATGTTCCCCAGGCTCCTCTGGGTTTACTCTAAAGGGAGCCCCTTGTTTGGATTGTTGCTGATCTGAAGAGGGACCAGCAGCTGCTTTCCTGCAAAAATGTACTGCAGCCTCTGTGGGCATTCCCTGGCTACTGCACACACTGCCATCCCCAAGCAGCCACAAACTACGATGCTTTGACAATGAGAGTTTGACTATTTTACGTATCTTGTTTTCCAATTATACTTAAGAATCCAATAAGCTGAGTAGTAGGAAGCTGAAGTACTAGTCTGGCAAAGGAATGAACAGAAAAACCTAACATTTAAAAAGAAGATTAAAAAAAATGTCCTTGCTCAGTTTGGGAGGCTGGCTTACTTTTCTTAGTACTCTGCTGTTCCTGATACTGTTCAAGCTGGGGCGCTGAAGATCTGGAACCACATAGCTTGGATTTTCTTCAGACCAAAATACCTCGATGCTCATTTTGTTTTTTTGAGATGGAGTCTCGCTCTGATGCCCAGGCTGGAGTGCAGTGGTGCGATCTCAGCTCACTGCAGCCTCTGCCTCCCGGGTTCAAGTGATTCTCGTGCCTCAGCCTCCCAAGTAGCTGGGATTACAGGCACCTGCCACCATACCCGGCTAATTTTTGTATTTTTAGTAGAGCGATGGAGTTTTGCCATGTTGGCCAGGCTAGTTTTAAACTCTTGACCTCAGGTGATCCACCCGCCTTGGCCTCCCAAAGTGCTGGGATTACAGGTGTTGAGCCACCACACCCGGCCTTGATGTTTATTTTGAACTATCAACTTACCTTCAATGCCTTTGTAGACCCATCCAACTACTTCTCAATAAAAGGTCCAGGATTAATGCGTATTCATGCTCAGTGTAGGGTAGCTGATTCCAGAAACGTAAGCCAAATCAGCAAACTCTCCTAAAAAGGACATCCTATCTACTGCTAAGCTGTCTTCCCAAGCTAGCCAGGGAGTCTGAATTTGGGCATGAAGGCAGGGGAGCAGATGGGTTGAGGTCTGATACGCAGGGCAAACTGGAGGGTTTCCTTGGCATATTCGTTCTTCAAATCTAGATTTTAGAATATGTGAGAAACAGTGACATTCTCACACTGGTCCCAAGCCACGGAGGAAATCCTGCCCCACTGAGAAGTGGAGACATTTCAGCCCTTGCATATCTCATCAGCAAACCACAGGATTGAGGAAGGGACTGATGGAGTCCTTTTAAAGGTCTTGTGCCATTTTCTTGCCTTTTTGTCTTTTTGTTCAAAGACATCTCTTTTGTTTTGTTTTGTTTTCTCTCTTGAGGCAAAATTGAAAACTTGGCCTACACATTGGTTTGGGCTAGAACTGGCCTCTAGGTGGCGATTCAGTACAGAGAATGGTAGTGGCTGGCGTCACCTCGAGCCACCATTTCTCAGATACCATTATATAAGGGGATTCATGAGAAATCAGGCGTCACAACAGAGGGACAGCTTGGCCTCTGTCGCTGTTCAAGCTGGGATCCTGAAGAGGCTGGGGTGCACGGGGAGCTGCGAAAGCACCTAGTCTCAAGCAATATAACACGAGTTTAAGGCTCCCACTAGGACGGAGCCCAGAGTTGTTTGGCAAGGGTTGCAAGGTTTGGGCTTGGCCTGCAGGGAGAGTGAGCCCTGAGCTTCAGGCTTGGTTCCCTCACTTCTGGGAGGCCTCGCTCAGGCTCACAGCCCCTGATGGAGCACTCAGCTTGGTGGCTGCCTGCCCGAGGTCTCCAGAAAAGGCAGACAGCTCCTAGTTGAAGTCCTCCCACTTTACTTCCCCTTCCTTCCCCCTGTTCCCCACTCCCTCTCTTCTCCTTCACCCCTTTTCCCTTCTGCCTCCAGTTCCCTCTGCTTCCTCCTTCTTCCCCCTCTTCCCCACCTCCTCACACACCCCATTCTCACCTTCTGCTATTTTCAAAGCACTTTCCCCTGTGTGATCTCATCTGCTGCTCACAGACTCCTATGGAAGAGGGACAGGTTGAGCCCTCCCTCACTGCCTGGCACACTTTGAGGACACAGTGCAGAAGTGCGTATAAAGATCCCTCTATCTGACTGTCGCCACCAGCAAATAGTGAGTACCTTGGGGCAACTACTGAATTCAAATCAGTGCATGCTGCTTGGCATGGAGGAGGTCTCAAAAGTATTTACTGAATGAATACATATTTATAGTTGCAAAGAACTGAATCAAGGGACAGTAGGTGGTAGAGTCCATTCCAGAAGTTAGGCTTCAGACTTGTAGGACCCGCAACGCTGCCGCACTAGGTACTAATTGTAACACAGTTTTCTAGTAAAAAATACAGTATGTGAGTACATAAGCGGACCCATGTAGATCTGTCTGCGTATCTGGCTCTCAACCACGTGAAACTGCTCTGGCACCAGTCTGCTGTCTGTCAGGGGCACTAGGAGCTGTGGGTGGATCTAGGGAAGCAGCTGGCCTTTCTGAGGCCGTCCTTAAAGTATGGGATAGGCACTCTGAGCTTCTCAGCTATCAAAACCCTTCTGTCTTTAGCTGATCTAACATATTGAGATAAAAAGCACCACCCATTTATTACTCAACCCACTCCATTCCAATCCATGAATCAGCACTTTGTTTTTTGTGTTTTTTTTTTTCGCTTAAATGTACATATTTCAGGCAGTTTAGGACTCTGCGATAAGACTATATAGGTTCAAATCCTAGCTCTATCACTTCCTAGCTGTTGGCCTTGGGTAGGTCATTTAACCTCTGTGTGCCTCTATTTCTCATCTTTTAAATGATAAGAATAAGAGTATTTAACTCAGAACATTACCGTGGGAGTTAATATATAGAAAACAATGAGAACAAGGCCTGGCAATAAGTCAGAGCTAGGAGGTGTTCAGCCAATCTCTCGTTACGGTTTCCTGGGTTTGAGAATCGCTTTGTGTTCCTCTGATCGGAGGCGCTTCACGGTTTTGTAGAATTCCCTGGAATGCTCTCATTTCAGCTGTGAGGCTTTCAACATTTGCCCACTCAGTTACAGCTTTCTTGAGGCCTAAAGAAGAGAGGAAGCAACTGGAAGTGTATTTTTCTGCTAATGAGGGCTGTGGCATTTGTTTCATATACAGCATCCTCAGGTGGCTCCAGACAGAACTCAAGGGCTTTTTTCTCTACAGCAGTGCTTACCACTTAGCACACAGTAGGTGTTAAATAAACGCTTGTGCCAGGAAGGGAGGAAGGAAGATGCAGTACAGAGGAAAACATTAATTAGTACATAGTAGTTTACACAGACAAGGTCCCAATGGGGTATATACTTGTTCCCTAAGATCTACTGACTAAGCATGAAAATCACCAAGGAAATGTGATCAACTCAGAGCAGAAGGAGTGGGAGGAGAGAGAAGAAACTGGAGCAGCCTGTTACCTGACCGAAGATATCAGGCTTTACATTGCAAACGGTTCCATCAGCTCAGGCCACGTGGAAAACCCTGCCGCTGCTCTGGGACATCCAAGGCATCTCCGATTGCTGCCTGCCCCAGAGTTTCATCCTTCCAGGGGTAGTTTGTCACTTGTGTTGTAGCCTCTACGGTACTCTTTCTTATGGCTAAACACCAGCCAGCTCCCCAGACATTTCTGTGGGTTTTGGCAGGAGACAGAGATGGGAGGCAGACAATGCTCTAGGGTGGTTCTTAGGAGAAACTTTTCCGACCTTGGCAGTCTTATTCCAATATTCATGCCAAATTGGACTAATAATAGATCCTCACCCACAACCCAAATCCTCTAGCCTGAAAGGCTTAGAGTAGACAGAATGTAACTAGAAACTACTCTATGTTCTATAAGGGGGCTGAAATTGAAACAGAGCTTTTCTGGCGAACACATTAGCTAATCAACGAGGTCACTGATGGTAAGGAGGACTGTCTCAACTGCATGCCAACTCTGATTGATGGATAAAGCCTGCCTGGGGAATTGTGTTGAGTTGGATTCTAAGTCTCCATCATCACATCTAGGTCCCAGAGGCAAGTGCTGTAATTCACCAACAATGTCTGTCACAAGTACAGGAATGGGGAGTAGCCCCAGGAGGCACAGATAGATACCTGCTCCAGGAGGCTATTTGGAGTTAGGAAAACAAAAATGGTTGAATGATCAACTACGCTCATTTAATTAAATCATTAAATCTATGACCTTGAGCAGTTCAACTCTTGAGGAAAATGTGGTATCAGCTCAGGAAAGAAAAAGAAGGAGTAAGAGTGGGGATAGTGGAGTGTTCCAGTTCCATAGCTCTGTAGAGCCTTCTCAGTATTTAAAAACAGTCAGATTGGACTGGGCACAATGGCTCACACCTGTAATCCCAGCACTTTGGGAGACCAAGGTGGGCGGATCACCTGAGGTCAGGAGTTCGAGACCACCCTGGCCAACATGGCAAAACCCCGTCTCTACTAAAAATACAAAAATTAGCTGGGCATGGTGGCAGGCGCCTGTAACCCTAGCAACTCGGGAGGCTGAAGCAGGAGAATTGCTTGAACTTGGGAGGCAGAGCTTACAGTGAGCTGAGATGCAGCCTGGGTGACAGAGCGAGACTCCATCTCAAAATAAATAAATAAAAATAAATTAATTAGGCCGGGCGCGGTGGCTCAAGCCTGTAATCCCAGCATTTTGGGAGGCCGAGGCGGGTGGATCACGAGGTCAGGAGATCGAGACCATCCTGGCTAACATGGTGAAACCCCGTCTCTACTAAAAATACAAAAAACTAGCTGGGCGAGGTGGTGGGCGCCTGTAGTCCCAGCTACTCGGAGGCTGAGGCGGGAGAATGGAGTGAACCCGGGAGGCGGAGCTTGCAGTGAGCCGAGATCGCGCCACCGCACTCCAGCCTGGAGCCTGGGCGACACAGCGAGACTCCGTATGGGAGAAAATTTTTGCAATCTACTCATCTGACAAAGGGCTAATATCCAGAACCTACAAAGAACTCAAACAAATTTACAAGAAAAAAACAAACAACCCCATCAAAAAGTGGGCAAAGGATATGAACAGACATTTCTCAAAAGAAGACATTCATACAGCCAACAGACATATGAAAAAATGCTCATCATCACTGGCCATCAGAGAAATGCAAATCAAAACCACAATGAGATACCATCTCACACCAGTTAGAATGGCGATCATTAAAAAGTCAGGAAACAACAGGTGCTGGAGAGGATGTGGAGAAATAGGAACACTTTTACACTGTTGGTGGGATTGTAAACTAGTTCAACCATTATGGAAAACAGTATGGCGATTCCTCAAGGATCTAGAACTAGATGTACCATATGACCCAGCCATCCCATTACTGGGGATATACCCAAAGGATTATAAATTATGCTGCTATAAAGACACATGCACACGTATGTTTATTGCGGCACTATTCACAATAGCAAAGACTTGGAATCAACCCAAATGTCCATCAGTGACAGATTGGATTAAGAAAATGTGGCACATATACACCATGGAATACTATGCAGCCATAAAAAAGGATGAGTTTGCGTCCTTTGTAGGGACATGGATGCAGCTGGAAACCATCATTCTTAGCAAACTATCACAAGAACAGAAAACCAAACACCGCATGTTCTCACTCATAGGTGGGAACTGAACAATGAGATCACTTGGACTCGGGAAGGGGAACATCACACACCGGGGCCTATCATGGGGAGGGGGGCGGGGGGAGGGATTGCATTGGGAGTTATACCTGATGTAAATGACGAGTTGATGGGTGCAGCAGACCAGCATGGCACAAGTATACATATGTAACAAACCTGCACGTTATGCACATGTACCCTACAACTTAAAGTATAATAATAATAAATAAATTTAAAAAATAAAAAAAAAAAAAAATAAATAAATAAATTAATTAATTAAATTAAATTAAATCAGATTGAGAAGTAGCCGGTATGACAACATTAGACAGTTATTCTGAGTTGCAGTTCAAGACCTGGGAAGCTCCTGAAGTAGATAGTTAAGCCACTGGCAACCAGAAGGAAGGGCAGAGAGAGCGTTTCCCAAACTGGATACCGTGAATCTCTTAGTATCCATGAGATGTTGTAAGTATTTTGCCATGAAACATAGGCAGTGGTGGGGAGGGGATTTCCATGGTTATTCAAGTTTGGGAAACCTGTCAAAAAAGTTCAGCCAAATTAACTGTAGTCCAGGGTGGCTCTTGGCCTGAGGGCGTTATGGAAGAGAAATGTAACAAGCTAAGAAAGAAAAAGTGTAGGTGGGGTCGGGCTCTGAAAGGCCTTGAATGACAGGATGAAGGCTTTCGTTCTGATTGGGAGACATGGAGGATTTGTGCGCAGGAGAAGTGATACATTCGGGGCTGGGGGTTAGGAAAATAACTGTTGGTACCATGAAGATGGAATAGAGGAGACTGGCGGTCAGAAGACTAGTTAGAAAGGTGTTATATGGTCCAAACAAGACACGCTAGCAGCCTAAACTTGGGCAGTTGCAATGGGAATGAAAAGGAAGGCCCAAAGTCAAGAGACATTTTCACCAGGAATAATGTCAGGTCTAGTCTGACCTCCAGAAGCACTCAAGCACATGAAGGGCTACACTAACAGGGAACTGCCCAGCCCTTCTCTACACCCTTAAGTACAAAGTCAGCAGAGTGGGAGGTAAGTTGCTGAGATGAAGCATTTGATTAGATAGAAAGTGTATCTTCCTAATGCTAGGGATGATTAAAGCCTGGAAGAGCTACCAGAGCACTAGCATAGCTTTCTCACAGGAAAGCAGCCATCTGCCCGGGTCCTCTAAGGCACATGACCACTCGAAGCTCCTTTCTGCTCCATGAGTCCGTAATTAATGTATCTTAGGAATCTGAATATTGAAAGGGGCCTTTCAGCTGATCTAGTCAGCGGCTTCCAAACCTGACGGAACATCGCAACCCACTTCTTTTTTTTTTTTTTTTTGAGACGGAGTTTCGCTCTTGTCGCCCAGGCTGGAGTGCAATGGCATGATCTCAGCTCACTGCAACCTCTGCCTCCCAGGTTCAAGTGATTCTCCTGCCTCAGCCTCCCTAGTAGCTGGGCTTACAGATGCCTGCCACCATGCCCAGCTAATTTTTTGTATTTTTAGTAGAAACAGGGTTTCACTATGTTGGCCAGGCTGGTCTCGAACTCCTGACCTCAGGCGATCCGCTGGCCTCAGCCTCCCAAAGTGCTGGGATTACAGGCATGAGCCACCGTGCCCAGCTAATATCACAGTCCTCTAAGGAGCTTAGTAAAAAGCAGATTCTCAGCCTCCATTTCCAGAAACTTGGATTTGATTGGCAGAGTCTGGGAATCTGCATTTTATGATGTCTTCAAGTGATTATAATACATAATCAAATTTAGAAATTTTTTTTTTGAGAGAAGTCTCACTCTTATCCCCCAGGTTTGAGTGCAGTGGCTCAGTCTCAGCTCACTGCAACCTCCACCGCCCGGGTTCAAACAATTCTCCTGCCTCTGCCTCCCAAGTAGCTGGGATTAAGTCTCCTGCCACCATGCCTGGCTAATTTTTGTATTTTTTAATAGAGATGGGGTTTCACCATGTTGGCCAAGCTGGTCTCGAACTCCTGACTTCAGGTGATCCGCCCACCTCGGCCTCCCAAAGTGTTGGGATTACAGGCGTGAGCCACTGTGCCTGGCCAAATTTAGGAATTATTTAGACCCACCGATTCATTTTATAGATGAGTGGGGTCTGGGGCAAGAGAGGAGCAAGGACTTGCCCAAGGCCACATGGGCAAGGGCATCATTTGGTGGCAGAGTGGACACTAGTGTCCCATGCTTAAGGCTCCTCCAATAGATCATAAACGAATGCTTGGTCCCACTGCGTGGCTCTAGGCTGAGGGTCAGACAGTGACTAAAAGGTTCAGAAACCTTTACTGTTACTCCCTACGCTCAAGGAGATGTTTTGCTTCAGTGCAGGATGTACACAAGAGAATGCTGAGTGTTATTACTAACCATAACAACAGTTAATGTTTACTGTGTGTCGGGCATTGCTGTAGGCACTTTACATAAAACTCTTCATCTGCACAATAACTCCATAAGATCAATTTTATCCCCATTTTACAGAAGAGGAAACTGAGGCACAGTGAAGTTAAGAGGGCAAGATGCTGCTCTCACCATACATCCTGTCCTGATTACTGTTCTCCTCTGGCCTGGGGCACTCAGCCTCCACTCCGTAGTCACTCCCTTTATTTCACACACTCAGTGCTGGCCTCTTTCTCTTCTTCTCACAGAGCCATTCAGAACTGAGCAGTGGAAGAGTTTGGCTCCAGAGTCCCAGTGCCACACCCCATGGTGGACCTCCTTTACTGAGGGGCTAAAACCTGAGAGCAGGACTGGACTGCTGAGGTAGCTGGCGGTGTGCAGTAGTGACCAGCCCTGCCAGTTAGCCTGGAACGGGACCTGCAGCTCAGCCAGGCAGCCAGGAGAGAGAAGCTGCTTCTCTTGCCAACCCCAGCTTGCTACTAGAGGGGTGGCATTTTCCAGGCAATTCACTTTTTGGTGATAGGGTTGGGAGTTCCTTTTTTAAACCACATTCTTGGCCAGAGTAGAGCTGCAGGTTTGCAGTGCTTTAAATAAGTGCTAAGACATGTAATAGCAAGTCTCTAGAATTGCTATTGAAATATCATCCATTTTGTTACTCAAGGACCTTGTGTTAGGACTCACTTGACAAAAAGTTCCTTTGGACTTAGTCAAAAAAGCTGATCTGTCCCGGAGGTTTTGGTGGTGCGTTCCCTTGGCTGTGTCTTTATTTTGCAGTGGCTGCTAGGAAGCTTGGGTTTCTATTTGTTGCTGAAGAGAACACTCCATCTGATTTTGAGTTCTTGACAGAATTAACTTTCTCCTCTTCAGTTTTTCCTCCAATTTTAATGGTTATTAATCTGACTCAATTTTAAATTGTCCAGTAGTGTGTGTGGCTTTATTTTAAGCTACCTTAAATGGTTTATCAGAAATAAGCAGGACAGAAAATAAATGAATTACATTTCTTATTTCTGTACTACAATGAGTGAGTATGGAGGAGTCTTTCTGGCCATCCATTTTATCTACATTTTATTTCTGTGGTAAGAAAAATAGCTAGTACTTATCAAGTGCTTGCTATATGCTAGACACTGTTCTTTACACGTATTAACTTATTTCATGACAATCCTATGAGGTAGATATTATTATTCCCATTTCACAGATAAAGAAACTGAGCCACAGATCAGTTAAATAAGATGCCTATGTTTATACAGCTAGCAAACGGTAGAGCCAGGACCCAAACTCAAAGCCTGTACACCAGTGGTTCTTAATGGGGGATGACTTTACACACACGCATTGGGGATATAGGAAGTTTCTGGAGGTATTTATGGTTGTGACAGCTTGAGAGTTGCTCACTATCATGTACTGAGTGGAGGGCAGGGATGCTGCTAAACCCTGCAATGCACAAGTCAGCCCCTCATAACTGAGAATTATCTGGCCCAAAATGTCAATAATGCTGAAGTTCAGAAACTCTGCTGTACACCAACTATTACATCATTACTTTAGGCTTCACAAAAGGTCTTTAGTCTGTTTCTGTCCTTGATCTGCCTGGACAACTGAACATGCCTCAGAATCGCTCAGGCAATTGTGTCCACACTGGTCCACCCAATGTAAGTGAGCACACACATTTCAGAAAACAGGCCTTGGTGCTCATGTAACCTGAAGAGCGGAAACCTAATGGGAAAAGACTGCTGAAAGTAGGAAGCAAAAAGCGGAAAGCCTTCACGCCCATTGTGATCGCTGGTCCAAAGAAGGGCAGCGGCTGCTGAAGGAACGTGTGGGCTTATTACATTAGGGGAAGTGCCTCATGCCATGACTAGAACCACCCGACAGCTATAGGTTACTGAAGCCCCAGATCCCGAGTGCTTCATGTGCTCCTGCACACCCGCTCCTCCTTCCCTCTCCCCATGGCTCCTCTGTTCTCAGCTTCCCAGACACTAACCCCACATCCTGTCTAGACTACTGACTGAGAGAGGCCCCTCTTATCTCCTCCATCTGACCTGGACTGCAGACACAGCTGCCACTATAAGTTCCCTGGGGCAAAGATGAGTCTTACTTCCATTGCACCCTAGCACTGAGCACACTGCAGACACCTGTGTTAGTACATCTCAATAGAAAACTCTATGCACAGCCTCCTCATGCACACTGCTAGAAGAATTCTCCTAAATCTGGCAGCTAGGGGATCACTTTGGGAAGGCAGTGCTGTTGTAGAAAGAACACTGAGCGAGGAGTTGGCAGGCCTGGGCTGCTGAATTTGTGCACTCGGGAGTCCTGCACAGGACTCAGTTCAGGGCTGAGTTACATTTATCTCCTCTATGGTACCTGGCAGGGGGCTCTGCATGGGGCTGGCTGTCAACAACCATTTGTTGGATGAAATAAATGCATCACTGCTCTGCTCTGGTCTCCTATCTGGACAGATAGAAACCACCCTTACCAATGGACCCAGGTGGTGGCAACAGCCTGCTCCACGCAGAGGATGTAGGACACAGGGCTGAAGGGCTCACCAGCCCCCTGCCCACTGTGCAGGCACCTGCGCACGGTAGTAAATCTGCCCTTGTCTGTGGGCTTGTCTCAGCCTACCCCATTCTACCTCCCAGCCACACACACACTGGTTTATATGATCCTTGAGGCAAGGGACCATTAGTTAATTAAACTGAGATTTATTAGGGGCCTACTCTGTGGCAAATACTGGACTGCTTCTCAATGCCTGTTTCTTATTAGTTGCAGACACAGCAACCAATAAGAAAGACATAGTTTCTGACTAGCGGAGAATAGAGATTTTGAGCTAGTAAGTGGGATAGTGTGATGAAAGAAGTAACAGGGGAGTTTGCTACTGTTTATCACTGATATATGCAAATGCTAGAAATTCAATAGATGGAATTTTCATCATAGAAGCTGTTTCTGAAAAAACACCCTAACACTTTGGCATGCTGAGTACTTTGAATTAAAGGAGAGTGGAAGGCCTGGCAAGCAGCCTCAGAACCAAGCTCTCTGACCTTCTCCTGCCCTCCTGTCTCTCGCCCTTCCTTCTCCCCTGAGGCAAGTCACAGAACCCAGAATGCCCCTCCCCAAGGCAGGTCACAGACACTAGAGCCCCTTCCCCCAGGGCAAACCAAACAACCTAGAAATATTACTTTAACCTTCCCCTACCTTTGTGGGTAGGAGCTGCCCATATAGTAGGTAATAAGATCCTCATTCCAAAAAGGATCCTGCTTCATATCGGGGAGGAAGGAATGCCACACAGAGAGACCAAGAAGAACACACAGGCCTTGCTGGGTTTCCCACTCTGTCTGTTACTATCACATCATTCTCTTTTTGTCCAGTCACATTTCTACATAACTGTCCACCCTTCAACAAATCTAAAAATAAAAGTGGACAGTTTTCCCTTTGGTCATCATTTCTGAAGGCTCCTGTATCAGGTAAAACGTTGATTACAGAAATCAGTTATGTTTTTCTCTTGTTAACCTGTCTTTCATTACAGGAGTCTTAGCCATGACTCTTATGATGAAGGAAAGGTATTATACCCTTTCTGCCCCTAAAAAGAGCCACACTTGTGTCTCATTCCTCAATGCTGATCCTCCCCACAGGCCAATGTGGCAGTCATGTGTATGGCCTGGTTTGATAAAGACCACAAGTACATCCATCCCAAAATGTCCAACCTATGATATATTAGGTTGGTGCAAAAGTAACAGTCATTTTTGCCATTAAAGTAATGGCAAAATGCGATTATTTTACAGTAATTTCAGTTTTTGCCATTAAAGTGACGGCAAAATGCCACAGTTACTTTTGCACCAACCCACTAGTTAAAAGAGCACTGGAATTGTCAAAAGATCTGTTTTGTTTTCTTGTGGTATATTAGTTAATGTTTCTCAGACAATCTTCTTATCAGCAAAATTAGAATAACAATGACCATCCCCAGCATCCCAGGAGGCACCTGTCTGGTTACTGAATGGAGCTGGCCCTGTGGCAGCCCTGCTTTTTTTTTTTTTTTAGACAGAGTCTCACTCTGTGGCCCAGGCTGGAGTGCACATGGCATGACCCTAGCTCACTGCCTCTGCCTCCAGAGTTCAAGCAATTCTCCTGCCTTGGCTTCCTGAGTAGCTAGGATTACAGGCACATGCCACCACGTCCAACTAATTTTTGTATTTTCAGTAGAGGCGGGGGTTCACCATCTTGGTCAGGCTAGTCTTGAACTCCTGATCTCGTGATCCGCCCACCTCGGCCTCCCAAAGTGCTGGGATTACAGGTGTGAGCCACTGTGCCCTGCCAAGCCCTCCTCTTTTAGCAGACCAGAAACCCACCCTCAGAGCAGGGCCAGGTCACGTGAGGCCTGTGATTAAAATATCTGTGACAGCTGAAGGAAGAAATAAGGGAGGACTTTTGTCCTCTACCCTCTAGGCTAGCTTGTAGCACAAGCTACAAACTTGTGCTTGTGCTTGGAATGGAATCTTCAAGTACAGGGTTCCCAAACGGTAGGAATAGAAATGGTGACATGGGGGATGGATGGACATTTTAAATTTTACTGTCTAGTGCTGATTTTCTTATGTTTGGGGAAAATACAGCTAGCACAGCAAACCCATGATTCTACAAATATTTTTGTTTAGAATGATGCTAGGTTAAAAAAAAAAAAAAAGGTGGAGGCCAGGCATGGTAGCTCACGTCTGTAATCCCAGCATTTTGGGAGGCCGAGGTGGGCAGATCACTTGAGGTCAGGAGTTCGTGACCAGCCTGGCCAACATGCAGAAACCCCGTCTCTACTAAAAATACAAAAATTAGCCAGGGGTGGTGGCTCGCGCCTGTAATCCCAGCTACTTGGAAGGCTGAGGCAGGAGAATCGCTTGAACCTGGGAGGCAGAGGTTGCAGTGAGTTGAGATTGTCACTGCACTCCAGCCCGGACAACACAGCGAGACTGTTTCAAAAAACAAAACAAAACAAAAAAACGTGACCTTTGTCAGATGCTTTGCTTGCAAAACTTTTCTCCTATTCTGTAGGTTGTCTGTTTACTCTTTTGCTATTGCAGGTCTTTAGTTGCATTAGATCTCATTTGTCAATTTTTGCGTTTGTTGCAATTGCTTTTGGTGTCATCATCATGAAATCTTTGCTCATTCCTATGTCCAGAATGGTATTGCCTAGGTTGTCTTTCATGGTTTTTATAGTTTGGGGTTTTACATTTAAGTTTGTAATTCATCTTAATTGTTGCATACGGTGTAAGTCTAATACCCAGCATCTATTAAGCAATTTAAACAAATTTACAAGAAAATAAACAACCCCGTTAAAAAGTGGGCAAAGGATATGAAAAGACACTTTTTGAAAGAAGATATACATGCGGCCAACAGGTGTATGAAACAAGGCTCAGCATCACTGATCATCAGAGAAATGCAAATCAAAACCACAATGAGATACCCTTTAATACCAGTCAGAATGGCTGTTAGAATGGCTATTAAAAAGTAAAAAAAAAACAAACAACAACCAGATGCTAGTGAGGTTGTGGAGAAAAAGGAATGCTTATACACAGTTCCTGGGACTGTAAATCAGTTCAACCATTGTGGAAAACAGTGCCGTGATTCCTCAAAGACCTGAAAACAGAAATACCATTCGACTGACCAGTCCCATCACAAAGGAATATAAATTGTTCTATCATAAAGACACATGCACATGTATGTTTACTGCAGCACTATTTGCAATAGCGAAGGCATAGAATCAGCCTAAATGCCCATCAATGGTAGACTAGATAAAGAAAATGTGGTACATATACACCATGGAATACTATATAGTTATATAAAAAAAAAATGAGATCATGTCCTTTGCAGGAACATGGATGGAGCTAGAGGCCATTATCCTTAGCAAACTAAGGCAGGAACAGAAAACCAAATGCCACATGTTCTCACTTCTAAGTGGGAGCTAAATGATGAGAACACACGGACACATAGAGGGGAACAACACACACTGGGGCCTATTGGAGGGTGGAGGGTGGGAGGAGGTAGAGGATCTAGAAAAATAATGGGTACTAGGCTTAATACCTGGGTGATGAAATAATCTGTACAACAAACTCCTGTGACATGAGTTTACCTGTATAGCAAAACTGCACATGTACCCGTGAACCTAAAATAAAAGTTTTACAAAAGGTGAACTAATTTAAAGAAATAACCAGGAGGGCCAGGCGCGGTGGCTCACGCCTGTAATCCCAGCACTTTGGAAGGCCGAGGTGGGCGGATCAACTGAGGTTGGGAGTTCGAGATCAGTCTGACCAACATGGGGAAACCCCGTCTCTACTCAAAATACAAAATTAGGCCGGGCGCGGTGGCTCACGCCTGTAATCCCAACACTTTGGGGGGCCGAGGCGGGCGGATCATGTGGTCAAGAGATCGAGACCATTCTGGCTAACACGGTGAAACCCCATCTCTACTAAAAAGAAAAATACAAAAAATTAGCCGGGCGCGGTGGCGGGCGCCTCTAGTCCCAGCTACCCGGGAGGCTGAGGCAGGAGAATGGCGTGAACCCGGGAGGCGGAGCTTGCAGTGAGCCGAGATCGCGCCACTGCACTCCAGCCTGGGCGACAGAGCGAGACTCCGTCTCAAAATAAATAAGTAAATAAATAATAAAAGTACAATTGTGCGTCGTGGCACATGCCGTAATCTCAGCTACTTGAGGGGCTGAGGCACAAGAATCGCTTGAACGCGGGAGGCGGAGGTTGCAGTGAGCTGAGATCCTGCGGTTGCACTCCAGCCTGGGCGAGAAGAGCGAAAGTCCGTCTCAAAAAAAAAAAAAAAAAAGAAAGAAAGAAAACCAGGTAAATAACCACTCAGTTGGCACAATGATGTGACAAAAATCAACAAGGTGGCATACAAATGACTGAAGTTTTAGAAACACTGATTTACTAAGTCTCTTCACGTTAGCAATAAAGAAATCAAGGACCCAAAGGGTGAAATTTAAGGTTGGTAAGAAATAAACCTGCGATTACAACTAAATCTTCTGGAGCTCCAGTGGTGGTGTTCTTCCCAACACCCAGGCTGCCTCTCCATTCAGCTCTCTACACTAGATATCTTCATTAGGGATCTGTTATTTTAAAATAACAGCTTTATTGAGATATAATTCATATATCATAAAATTCACCCTTTTAAAGTGTACAATTCAGTGGGCCCTGAATAGATTCAGAGTGGGGCAACCGCAATTTTAGAACATTTTTATCATCCTCAAAAGAAGTCCCATATCAATTAGTAATCACTTCCCCTTCCTGCCAAACCCCTAGCAAAAATTAATCTATTTTGTGTCTCTATGGATTTGCCTATTGTGGACATTTTCATGTGAATGAAATAATATATGGTCTTCTGTATCTGGCTTCTTTACTTTAGCTTAATGCTTTCAAAGTTCATGTTGCAGCATGTATCAGTACTTCATTTCTTAATTATGGAAGAATAATATTCCACTGTATGAATACACCACATTTAATTTAATTTAATTTTTTTTTTGGAGATGGAGTTTCACTCTTGTCGCCCAGGCTGGAGTGCAATGGTGCGATCTCGGCTCACCACAACTCCCGCCTCCCGGGTTCAAGCAATTCTCCTGCCGCAGCCTCCCAAGTAGCTGGGATTACAGGCATGCGCCACAGCCTGGCTAATTTTGTATTTTTAGTAGAGAGAGGGTTTCTCCATTTTGGTCAAGCTGGTCTTGAACTCCCGACCTCAGGTGATCTGCCTGCCTCGGCCTCTCAAAGTGCTGGGATTATAGGTGTGAGCCACCAGCCCCAGCCTACCACGTTTTATTTACCCATGTATCAGTTAATGGACACGTGGCTTGTTTGTTTTGCCATCATGAAGAATGCTGTTATGGACGCTGGTGTGCAAAATTTTATATGGAGATATGTTGTCATTTCTCTTGGGTACCTACCTAGGAGTGGAACTGCTGGGTACATGGTATGATTGGGGTTCTTGATGGCAAGCAATAGAAAATGTCTCTGGCCCCCTTGAACAAAGAGGAAATTTACTAGCAGGATAGTGGAGGCTTCCAGAATCCACAAGGGAGAAGCTGAAGAGCTGGGCCTGGAAAATGGGGCAAGAGCCAGAAGGACTTCAGTGGTCAGGCAATGGAGCTGCAGGCAGCACCACCCCATAGAAATGCCTGGGCCTGGGCACTGTTGCAGCCTGCTCTTCTGGCTCTTGTCCAAGATTCAAAGTCTAGGAGAGAGCCTCCAATTGGCCAAGGCTGTGAATCACTCCCCTTCTCCCCACAAGCTCGGGGCCAGGGAGACGAATGATGTGACCACTTCAGCCCCACAGCATAAGGGAGGCATTACACAAGTGACCATTTCTCCAAAAGAGAAATTAAGGCAACAATCTGAAGTTGGAATTCGGGGGAATGCTGGATACCTAACAAAAAGAGAAGTGTAATACAGCAGGGCCAGATTATGAGGGGGAAAAAGCCAACATAGAGAGGAGGGAGAAAGCAAGGGAGAAGCAGAGGAAGGGAGCAAAGCCACTGCCTTAAGCTCACTCTGAAGCCACAGAACCTCTGCATTTCCAGTTACATGAGCCAGAGTGACTTGGATTTTCTCTTGCTGGCAGCCAAATGCATCCTAACTGATGCAGTAGCAATTGCACATAAAAGCCAACTAGAGATAGAAAAAGGCAAGGAGACCAGTGAGAAGAACTTGGGTCTAGCCCCATTTCTGCCAGATGCCTCTCAGCTGAAGCATTTGATTTCTGAACCTCAGTTTTCTCATTTTTTCATAGAGTTGCGAAGTGAAATGAAGGATGTAAGAGCCCTGTATAGACTAAAGTGCAAAGGACTTCCCCGTAGGCTCTTATAACCAAACAAGACAGAAGCAAAAACATGGTAATAAATGAACAAACAGATGTTTTCTCAAAGGCTTTAATATTCCAGGTTCCCATTTGGCCTAAGTTTTCATGAGTTCTTTATATTTGGCAGCTGGGTGGGAGATAGTGGGGGGTAAGAGAAGGAAACACTTTGAAGTAGAATGAGGTCAAAGCTGATCATTGAACAGCGTGTAGATTTTGGGAATTTGCTTTTCCTTTTCTCTCTATTCTTAAAAAGCATTGGAGAAACTGTAGGAGGGGAAGGAAGGAGGATGGCAGATGTTTTCCCTTCATTCTCTTATTTTATCCTTACAGCAGCCCTTGGAGGTAGGGATGATTACCTCCATTTTTCAGAGGTGGAAATGGTTCAGAAAGGTGAAGTCACCCACTGTAGGTATGAATTTGAACTCAGTCCCAACAGATGTTAGATGCCAGGCTCTTTTCAGTACACCTCACCAACTCCCAGGAAACATAAAAACACACTCCATTATATTCCATTTGGTATCTGAGCTTCAAAAATTTAAATGAAGCGTACAGAGGGTTAAGGGAAGGAATTGTTCCCTCAGGTTAACTCCAAACATTCTTTTTCCCTAAGGGAGGCAACTGTGGTATCAAAAGAACATGGCCATCTGTGTAAATACCAAGGATATCTTTAAAGAATACTCAAGAAACTGGTCACAGTGGGTGACATGAGGGTGGCAGGAGAAGAAACTGGGTCACTTGGGGATAGGGAAGATAAAAACTTTCTTTTCATTGTAGGCCTTTTCCTTCATTTCTTTCAATTAATAAACATTTTTAGGGCAGTTTTTGCATCACAGCAAAATTACATGGAAAAGTACAGAAATGTCCCATGTCCCCCATCCCCACACATGGACAACCTCCCCCACTATCAACATTCTGCCCCAGGGGGAGATTATCCATTTGTTACAATCTATGAACCTGCATTGGCACATCATTATGGACCAACATTCACAGTTTACATTAGGGTTCACTCTTGGTGTTGTACACTCTGTGGGTTTTGACGAAAGTGTAACGACATGTATCCACCATGGTGTTATCATACAGAGCCGTTTCTTTGCCCTGAGAATCCTCTATGCTCTGTCTGTTCATCCCTCCTTCCTCTCACCTCGGGCAGCCACTAATCTTTTTACTGTCTCCATAGTTTTGCCTTTTTCAGAATGTCATATAGTTGGAATAATAGAGAATGTAGCCTTTTCAGATTGGCGTCTTTCACCTAGTAAATATGCATTTAACTTTCCTTCATGTCCTTTCATGGCTTGATAGTTCATGTCTTTTTAATGCGGAGTAATATTCCATTGTTTGGATGTACCACAGTTTATCCATGAACCTACTAAAGAACATCTTAGATGGTTCCAAGTTTTGACAATCATGAATAAAGCTCCTATAAATACTTGTGTGCATGTTTTGTGTGTACTTAAGTTTTCAACTCCTTTGGGTAAATATCACAGAGTACAAAATGCTGGATCACATGGTAGGATTATATTTAGGTTTGTATAAAACTTCCGAACTGTCTTTCTCTTTTTTTTTTTTGCTGGAGTACAGTGGCGTGATCTTGACTCACTGCAACTTCTACCTCCTGGGTTCAAGGGATTCTCCTGCCTCAGTCTCTGGAGTAGCTGGGATTGCAGGCATGTACCACCACGCCCAACACATTTTTGTATTTTTATTAGAGACAGGATTTCATCATGTTGGCCAGGCTGGTCTTGAACTCCTGACCTCAGGTGATCCTCCCACCTTAGCCTCCCAAAGTGCTGGGATTACAGGTGTGAGCCACGGTGCCCAGCCCAAACTTTCAAAATGGCTATACCATTTTACATTCCCACAAGCATTTCACGTTGTGTTTTGGTTGGCCATTCTAATAAGTGTGTAATGCTATCTATTTTTGTTTTAATTGGTAATTTTTGAATGGCACATAAAAGTAAGCCCTTGTTGAGCATCTTCCTTCCTTTTTTTTTTTTTTTGAGAGTATCATTGTGTTGCCCAGGCTGTAGTGCAGTGGCTATTCACAGTATTCACAGGTACAATCATAGTGCACTGTAGCCTTGAGCTCCTGGCCTCAAGCAACCCTCCTGCCTCAGCCTCTGAGTAGCTGGAACCATAGACACATGTGTTAGGCCATTCTTGCATTGCTATAAAGAAATACCTGACACTAGGTAATTTATAAAGAAAAGAGGTTTAATTGGCTCACAGTTCTGCAAGCTTTACAGGAAACACAGTGCTGGCATCTGCTCAGCATCTGGGGAGGCCTCAAGAAGTTTACAATCATGGTAAAAGTTAAAGGGAACCAGGCACATCACATGGCCAGAGCAGGAGCAAGAAGAGAGTGAGTGATTGGGGAGGTGCCACACATTTTTAAATGACCAGATCTTATGAGAACTCACTATCACAAAGATAGCACCAAGCCAAGAGGGATCCACCCTTTGATCCAAACACCTCCCACCAAGCCCCACCTCCAGCATTGGGGATTACAATTCAACATGAGATTTGGGTGGGGACAAATATCCAAACTATATCAGCATGTGCCACCACACCTGGTTTGAGCATTTTTTATATGCTTACTTGCCACCTGTATATCTTCTTTGGTAAAGTGTCTGTTCAGGTCTGTTGCCCATGTTTAAATTGTTTTTTTTTTAATTGTTGGGTTTTAAGGGTTTTTTGTAAGTTTTGAATTACATTCTTTTATTTGATGTGTCTTTTGCAAATATTTTCTCCCAGTCTATGACTTTTTTCCTTATTCTGTTTTTGTTTTTTATATTTTTGAGACAGAGTCTTGCTCTGTCACCCAGGCTGGAGTGCAGTGGTGCAATCTTGGCTCATTGCAACCTCTGCCTCCCAGGTTGGAGCAATTCTCCTGCCTCAGCCTCCTGAGTAGTGGGATTTCAGGTGCGCACCACTACACCCAGCCAATTTTTGTATTTTTAGTAGAGACAGTTTCACCATGTTGGCCAGGCTGGTCTCAAACTCCTGACCTCAGGTGATCCACCCGCCTTGGCCTCCCAAAGTGCTAGGATTACAGGTGTGAGCCACCATGCCCAGCCCCTCATTCTCTTCTCTTTAATTTTAATAAAGTCCAACTTATCAATTATTTCTTTCATAGATTATGTATTTTGTGTTGTATTTTAAAAGTCATCACCATACCCAAGGTCATCTAGGCTTTTTTTTTTTTTTTTTAAATCTTCTAAGAGATTTATAGTTTTTTTTTTTTACATTTAGGTCTATTATCTATTACAGTTCATTGTTGTGAAGGATGTAAGCTGTGTCTAGATTTTTTTTTTCAGCCTGGACAACATAGGGAGACCCTGTCTCTATAAAAAATTTAAAAACTAGCTGGGCATGGTGGTACATGCCTATAGTCCCAGCTACTTGGAAGGCTGAACTGAGAGGACTGCTTGACCCTGGGAGGTCAAGGCTGCAGTGAGCCATGATCATGCCACTGCACTCCAGCCTGGACAACTAAGCAAGGCTCTGTCTCAAAAAACAAAAATAAAATAAAATTTTTTTTTGTACATACATGTTCACTTGTTCTGATGTTGTTTTTAAAAGACTGTCTCTGCCCTCTTATATTGCCTTTGCTCTTTTGTCAAAGATCAGTTGATTATATTTATGTGAGTTTATTTCTGGGCTCTCCTTCTGTTCCATTGATTTATTTGTCTAGTCTTTCACCAATACCACAATGTCTTGACAACTGCAGTTTTGGAGTAAGTCTTGAAGTTTGGTAGTGCCAATCCCCTGACTTTGATTTTTTCTTTTTTTCTTTTTGAGACTGAGTCTCACTCTACTGCCCAGGCTGGAGTACAATGGCGGATCTCAGTTCACTGCAACCTCTGCCTCCAGGGTTCAGGTGATTCTCGTGCCTCAGCCTCCTGGGTAGCTGGGATTACAGGTGTCTGCCACCACACCTGGCTAATTTTTGTAGTTTTAGTAGAGATGGGGTTTCACCATGTTGGTCAGGCTGGTCTTGAACTCCTAACCTCAAGTGATTTGCCTGCCTCAGACTCCCAAAGTGCTGGGATTACAGGTGTGAGCCACTGTGCCTGGCTGACTTTGATTTTTTCTTCAATATTGACTTGGTAATTCTGTGTCTTTTGCCTCCCCATATAAACTTTAGACTCAGTTTGTCTACATCCACAAAATAACTTGCTGGTATTTTGATTGGACTGTGTGGACTCCATAAATTAAATTGCAAAAAACTGGTATCTTGACAAATTAAGTCTTCTTATCCATGAACACAGTCCATCTTTCTATTTAGTTTTTTTTTTTTTTGATACCTTTCATCAGAATTTGTTTTCCTCTGTAGATTTTGAATATAATTTATATTTAATTATTTCATTTTTTAATACCTACAATTTATACATAAGCATTTTTATGTCTAAGGGTCTCCTGGGGGGAGTGCTAATGCAATGGTAATATGTTTTTAATTGCAAATTTTACTTGTCATGTCAGCAATGGCTGGTATATAGGAAAGTGATTGACTTTTGTATATTAACTTTATATCCTGGAGCCTTGTTATACTCAATTATTAGTTCCAGGAGATTTTTTTTTTGGTCAATTCTTTCAGATTTCTTACACAGACAATCATGTCTGTGAATTTTGGCAGTTTTTTTTCCCCCAATCTGCATACCTTTTACTTATTTTTCTTGTCTCATTATATTAGTTAGGACTTCCAGTACAATGTTGAAACACAATGGTGAGAGGAGATATCCTTGCCACCTTCCTGATCTTAGCAGGACAGCTTTAAGTTTTTCATCATTAATAAGTACGATGTTAGCTATAGGTTTTTTGTAGATGTTTATCAAGTTGAGGAAATTAGCCTCTATTTCTAGTTTGCTCTGGGTTTATTATTTTTTTAATCACGCATGGACACTGGATTTTGTCAAATGCTTTTTATGCATCTATTGATATGATCATGTGATTTTTCTCCTTTAGCCAGTTGATGTGATAGATCATATTAATTGATTTTTGAATGTTAAACCAGCTTTGAATACATGGGATAAATCCCACTTGCTCATGGCTATAGACTGAATGTTTGTGTTCCCTAAAATTCCTATGTTGAAACCTCATCCTCATTGTGAAGGTATTTGGAAGTGGGGCTTTGGGAAGTGATTAGGGTATGTGGGCAGAACCCCCATGAATGGGATTAGTGCCCCTAAAACAGAAACCCCAGAGGCTTCTGCCATGTGAGGATGTAGCAAAAAGATGGCCATCTGTGAACCAGGAAGCTGGCTCTCACTAAGCACCAAATCTGCTGTCATTTTGATTTTGGACTTCCCAAATTCCAGAACTGTAAGAATAAATGTTTGCTGTTTAAGCCACCCAGTTTATGTTATTTTGTTATAGCAGCCTGACTGGACTAAGACCGTCATGGTGTGTAAATATTTTTATACATTGTTGGATTTGATTTGCTAATTATTAGAGAATGTTTGTATCTATGTTCATGAGAAATATTGGTCCAAAGTTTTCTTTTCTTGTGATGGTTTTGATATCAGGGTAATGGCCTCACTGAATAAGTTAGCAAGCATTCTCTCTACTTCTGTCTTTTGAAAGAGATTGTAAAGGAATGGTATAAATTTTCCTTAAATGTATGGTAGAACTCACCAATTAACCCATCTGGGCATGTCATGTTTTGTTTCAGAAGGTTATTAATTATTTATTCAACTTCTTTAATAGATATATTCAGATTGTCTATTTTTTCCAGTGTAAGTTCTGGCAAATTATCTCTTTCAAGAAATCGGTCCATTTCATCTAGGTTATCAAATTTGTGGGTGTAGAATTGTTCATATGATTTTTATTATTCTTTTAATGTCCATGGGATCTATAGTGATGTTTCCTCTTTCATTTCTGATGTTAATAGTTTGTGTCTTCTCTTTTTCTTAGTCTGGCTAGATACTTATTGATTTTATTCATAATTTCAAAGAACCAGC
Organism: Theropithecus gelada; assembly: GCF_003255815.1. Taxonomy (NCBI): domain Eukaryota; kingdom Metazoa; phylum Chordata; class Mammalia; order Primates; family Cercopithecidae; genus Theropithecus; species Theropithecus gelada. The sequence goes on from NC_037668.1 coordinate 5,396,705, forward strand.
TTCAGGCCGGGTGCAGTGGCTCACACCTGTAATCCCAACACTTTGGGACGCCAACGCGGGCAGATCACTTGAGGTCGGGAGTTCAAGATCAGCCTGGCCAACATGGTGAAACCCTGTCTCTACTGAAAATATAAAGATTAGTCAGGCGCAGTGGCACGTGCCTATAGTCCCAGCTACTCAGGAGGCTGAGGCAAGAAAACCACTTGAACATGGGAGGCAGAGGTTGAAGTGAGCCGAGATCACGCCACCTCACTCCAGCCTGGGCGGCAGAGCAAGACTCTGTCTCAAAAAACAAAAACAAAAACAAAGAACCAGCTTCTAGCTTTATTTTCTCTATTGCTTTTCTGTTTTCAATTTCTTTAATTTTTGCTCTAAGTTTTACTATTTCTTTTTTTCTGCTTCCTTTGGACTTAATTTGCTCTTTTTCTAGTTTCCAAAGGTGGACACTCGGTTTTTAAAAAAAATTTTTTTGAGACAGAGTCTCACTGTCACCCAGGCTGGAGGACACTTAGATTATTGATTTTAGATATTTCTGTTTTGGTAATACATGCATTCAAAGCTATAAATGTTCCCCAAGCAGTGCTTATGCTGCATCCTACAAATTTTGATAAGTTGTATTTTCATTTGGCTTAAAATATTTTTTAAATTTCTTTTGAGATTTATTCTCTAACCTGTGTGTTATTTTGAAATGTGTTCCTTACTCTCCAAGCATTTTGGTATTTTCCAGCTATCTTTGTTATTAATTTCTAATTTAAGTTTATTGTGGTCTGAGAGCAAACATAATATAATTTCTATTCTTTCATATTTGTTAAGGTGTGTTTTATGGTTCAGGATGTGGTCTACCTTGATGAATGTTCCATGTGAGCTTGTGAAGAACGTGTAATCTGCTGTTGTTAAAGTAGTCTACAGATGTCCATTATATCCAGTTGGTTGATGGTGCTGTTGAGCTCAACTATGTCCTTACTGATTTTCTGCCTGCTGGATCTGTCCATTTCTAGTAGAAGGGTGCCCCTGTTCTTTGTTCCTATTTTTGTCTTCCAGCTTTTTTTTTTTTTTTTTTTTGAGATAGGGTCTTGCTCTGTTACCCTGGTTGGAGTGCAGCGGCATGATCGTAGCTCACTGTAGCCTCGATCTCCTAGGCTCAAGCCACCCTCCTGCCTCAGCCTCCTGAGTAGCTGCAACTATAGGCAGGTACCACAACACCTGGCTTTTTTTTTTTTTTTTTTTTTTTTTGTAGAGATGAGGTGTCACTATGTTGCCTGGGTTCTTTTGTAGTTTTAACAGAACATTTTATGTGATTTCATTTTCTCTCCTCTCTTGGCATGTCAGTTGTACTTCTTTTTTTTACTTGTTTTACTGGTTGCCTTAGAGTTTGGAATATCTATTTATAACTAATCCAAATTTAATTTCAAATAACATGAGTAGGGCAAGTATCTTTTTTTTTTCCTCTGTATAAAAACAGAAATACTTTAATGTTTCTTTTTTCAAAAATTTTACTTTAAGTTCTGGGATACATGTGCAGGATGTACAGGTTTGTTACATAGGTATACATGTGCCATGGTGGTTTGCTGGCAAGTGTCTTATAATAATGGAATATTCCTAATTCCTCTCTTCCATCCCTCATATCATTGCTGTTATTCATTTTACTTATACATAAGCATATATAATAATATATATTTATGTGTGCCTACATATTTGACATATGTGCATAATACAGGCATAATCAAATACACTGTTGCTATTATTATTTTTACTAAACTTCTGTTAGGCCAATTAAGTATAAGGAAATAAAAGTTTTTATTTTTACCTTCACCTATTCATTGTCTGATACTCTTGTTTTCTTTGTATAGATCTGAGTTTCTGACCTACATAATTGTCCTTTCCTCTGAAGAACTTCCTTAAATATTTCTTGCAAGGTAGACCAACCAGCAACAAATTCCCTCAATTTTTGTTTGTCTGAGAAAGTTTATTTCTCCTTCACTCTTGAAGGATAATTTCACAGGGTACAGAATTCTGAGTTGGTGGATATTTTTCTCTCAATATTTTTTTGTATTTTTGGTAGAGATAGGGTTTCTCTGTGTTGGCCAGGCTGGTCTCAAACTGCTGGCCTCAAGTGATCCACCCGCCTCAACTGCTCCAAAGTGCTGGGATTACAGGTGTGAGCCACCATGCCTGGCAAGAGTTTGATATAATTCTTATCTTTGCTCCTCTATAAGTGTTTATTTTCCTCCCTCCAGCTTCTATTAAGATTTATCTTTAATCTTTAATTTTTTGAATTTTGAATATGATATACCCAGGTATTTTGTTTTGTTTTTGGCATTTATTCTTCTTGCTGTTTTCTGAGATTTCTGGATCTGTGGTTGGGTGAAAAATTATCAGTCATTATTGCTTTAAATACTGCTTCTGGTTCTCTCTTTCTTCTCCTGGCATTTCCACTCTACCTATACTACCCCGTTTGTATTTGTCCCATGGTTCCCGATACCCTTTTTTGGGTTTTTCAAAATCTTTTTTTCTGATTGCTTTTCACTTAGGAAGTCTCTATTGTCATATCCTCAAGCTCAGAAATTTTTTTACTTAGCTGTGTCCAGTCTACTGGTGAGCCCATCAAAGGTATTCATTTCTGTTACATTATTATTATTACTATTATTTGCTTTGTTTTTTAAAATTTCTAGCTATTCCTTCTTATTCTCTCTTAGAGTTTCCATCTCTCTGTTCATATTACCCATTTGTTCTTGCATGTTATCTATTTTTTTCAATAAAGCCCTTAGCATATTAATCATAGTGTTAAAAATTCCTGTTCTGATAGTTCCAATGTTCCTGCCATGTCTGACTCTGGTTCTGATGCTTGCTCTGTCTTTTTGAACTGTGTTTTTTGTCTTTTAGTATGCTTTGTAATTTTCTGCTGAAAGGTCGACATGATGTACTAGTTAAAAGGAACCGCAGTAAACAGGCCTCTAGTAATGTGGTAGTCAGATCTGTGGAAAGCAGCAGCACTCATAGTCCTGTGGTTAGCTGAACTTCTCTGGCCATCAGCTTCTCTGTAGCCTTGGGATAGTTGGATCTCCTTGGACAATCTATTCCTTATTAGATGTCCACCTCCAAAATCAGTTCCCATCCATGTTAATCAGATCTTTTTGGAGACATAAGGAAGAAGATACATATTGCATACCACACAGTAGAAGCTAAACCAAATTCATCAGCCCCTTCTCTTCATCTTGCCTCACATATTTTTTTTCCCTGCCAATAATTTTGTTTCCCTTTTTTACCTCTACAACTTCTTAAAACTCATTCTGTTGTCCAGAGCAGTTCACTTCTACCCTCAGCTTGGTGTCCCACTCAGAAAAACAAAGACCAAGCAGAAGCCACCTCCCCAGTTCCTGTAAGTCTATCTGTTTTGGGGTGGGACAAGGAGCAGTCTCAGCTCATCTGGTCACGTGTACACAGGGCTAATTATATGTACCCTGCAAGGATGCTGTGAGGAAGAACAGAGCTAGAATTCAGGCCTAAGTTTTCTGACCTCATGTTCAATGTCCCTTTCCTTAGCTATCTCAAGACAACAAAATATTGTACAGCCTTTATTCTTAGAAATTTCCCTGGCTCAAACCCTTCATTTAACTGGATTTTTGTAACATTCAACTTTTTTTTTCTTTTTGAGACAGAGTCTCACTCTGTTGCCTGAGCCGGAGTGCAGTGGTGCGATTTTGTCTCACTTCAACCCCCACCTCCTGCGTTCAAACGATTCTCCTGCCTCAGCCTCCCAAGTAGGTGGGACTACAGACACATGCCACCATGCCCGGCTAATGTTTTTTTTCTTTTTCTGAGATGGAGTTTCGCTCTTGTTGCCTAGGCTGGAATGCAATGGCACAATCTCTGCTCACCACAACCTCCGCCTCCCGAGTTCAAGCGATTCTCCTGCTTCAGCCTCCAGAGTAGCTGGGATTACAGGCATGTGCTGCCACGCCCGGCTAATTTTGTGTTTTTAGCAGAGACGGGTTTCTCCATGTTGGTCAGGCTGGTCTCAAACTCGCAACCTCAGGTGATCAGCCTGCCTCGGCCTCCCAAAGTGCTGAGATAACAGGTGTGAGGCATTTTTGTATTTTTAGTAGAGACGGGGTTTTGCCATGTTGGCCAAGCTGGTCTTGAACTCCTGACCTCAGGTGATCCACCAAGCCCGGGCTATAACATTCAACTTTTGGAAGAGACAAAGAATTAGCCAGGAATGTGAAAATAAAAATTTGATTTCTAGAACATGTGTCAGGGTCAGTACAAATGTACCCCTCTTATTCTCTCTGTCTCTGTGATGCCAGTCCATGAGACTTGAATTTAGAGTGATGACGCCTGAAGCAGAGTGACATTCTCCATCATTAAAGAGAGATATTACTATGTTCACTGACCCCTGCTTAGGCAAGAATGTGGGCAGAGATGTTTCAAAAATCACGGGCAAGTCTTGAGATGTGATGAGGCTTTCTTCCTAGCCTGGTTTCCCACCTCCTCCCAGGAAGGGAAGGAGATCAGGGTGACTGAGCCTATCAACGAGGTCTGCAGAGGAGGCAAACGGCCATGGCAGTCAGCATCAGGGTTAGGAGTAGAGCATGTGTTAGTTTCCTAGAGCTGCCATAGCAAAGTACCACAAACTTGCTGCCTTAAAACAACAGAAATGTACTCTTTCACAATTTTGAAGGCTGGAAGTCTGAAATCAATACGTTGGCAGGGCCGTGCTCTCTCTGAAGGCTCTAGGAGATCCGTATGTGCTTCTTCGTAGCTTCCTTGGCATTCCTTGGCTTGTAGATGCCTGACCCCCATCTCTGCCTCCCTCGTCACACAGAGGTCTTCCTGCGTGTGTCTGTTATCTCTTCTTATGAGGACGCCCGTCATTGGATCAGGGCCCACCCATCTTAATTAATTACATCTGCAAAGCTCCTATTTCCAAATAAAGCCCCATTCAGAGTCCTGGGGGTTAGGACTTTAATGTATCTTTTTGGGGAACAAAATTCAGCCCACAATAGAGTGCTCTTTCTATCTTTCGTGTTTGTCAGCAGAAGAATCTGCCGAAATGATCTGGCAGCTAGGACAGAAGGTGACTGAAGTGACTGAAGGAAGGTGAACTTGTGAGGAGGCAATGTCCACATTTCTGAAAACGGGGCAATGGAGGCTTTGTGAGCCACGTGAACCTTTAATCTCCTCCCCCATCCCTGGCATAGGCAGATTTTCAAAACTGCCATCTGAAGTATAGGATACTTGCTAGTCTTCATCTGACCCGTAACTTCAAAATAAATCCTGGCAAAGTGGCCCCTTCATCATTCATAAGGTGCAGTTTCACCAGCTAGTTAACATTCCCTTCCCAGGCAGACGTGTGTGTAATTCATTCCAGTATTTGAGAGAGATCTCCCAGAATTCTGCTCAGATTTATTGTCAAATAACTGTTCGGTAAAACTGCGTCTTTTGCTGACTCGGGCCTGGCAGGAAGAGTTGCCACAAGCACGGAGCTCTGGCATCGATTTGTGACTTCCCCGTGGGAGAACCTCAGGGGTGGAAGCCCATAGGCTTGATTGCCTTCTTAGATTGATATTTAATAGGATGAACGCCCCCATCCACCCTGCCAGCCCGGATCAGTGCCACAAGTCAAGGCTTGGCCTTGCTGTGCACAAGGGCTGTGAGGAAGATCTGGCAAAATTTTAATTAACTGAAGATAAACATATATAGGGAGCGTTAGTCCATTAGCTGGCACCACCACCCAGAGAGAAAAGGCCTCACTAATCACATGCCACAGCAGGTGAAATGACCTGCAGCGTCCATTTGCTTTCAAATTAAAAAACATATTTTCCAAATAAAATCCTCATGGGGCCCTGCTCATCATGTCGTTTCCCCTGAAAAGCAGGAAATCTGGGATGCTAATGAGCAACGCTTTCAATATTTTAGCCCAAGAAAGCTGAAAACACAAGTGCAGCAAAACAAGGCTGGGATTGCCCTTCCTTTGGAGGAGGGAGGAAAGTTGGACAGGAAACCAAGGAAAGGCAATCAGAAATGGAGGACTCAGCCCTGTGGAAAAATACAAATAATACAGTCGGCCTGGGAAGAAGTAACTGGATCTAGAAATCAGGCGTGGCAGAGGTACCCACTTGCTCAGAGGCAAGGAATCAGCAAAGTTAGATCGTAGAATAAGTCCGTAATTCACCAACCTTTGGATTGCAAGATGGCCAAGAAATAAGGATAGAGCTTGAGTTTACAATATTCTAGAAGGAAAATTTTATACAATTTGGTCAGAAAGTGGGTACTTCATTTGCTCATTAGGCTATATATTCATCACTTAATATATAACAAGTGCCATTTCAGGTCTGGGGAGGTAGCAGTGCAGGAGACTTAACAAGTCTCTGTTGTCATGTGGCTTACTTTCTAGTATGGGGAGGCAGACAACAAATACCCAAGAAAATATCAGGTGGCATTTAAGTCAGAGACCTGAATGGTGAGAAAGCGCTGGCCATGCAGAGATCAGGGGAGGGCATTCTAGGGAATAGCAAGTACAAAGGCCCTAAGGAAGGTAAGAGCTCAGCCTGTTGAAGGAATGAAGTGTGGCTGGCGCTCAGTGAGAAAGAAGAAGAGGAGAAGAAAAGAATAAGTGGGGCAAGGTACAGGATATTGGGTTTTATTCCAAGTGCACTTATTCATATGAAACTTGTCATTCCCACTAGATTACAAGCTTCAAGAGGGCCGCGACTCTCTCTTACTCACTCAACACCTAGTCTGCATTCCAGGGCATCTACTAGCTGCCTTCTCTTTTTCTTTGAGGCTGGTCTTCTTCTGGCCCTTCTATAGTATGGTGAGCCAGCCTCCAAGATGACTGCCAATGACCCTTGCCTCCTTTTGTAATCCCCTTTCACATTGAATCAGGGCTGGACTTTTGTGGCCAGTAAAAGAGGGTAGAATTAATAGTGTATGATGTTCAAGGCTAGGTTATAAAAGTCATTCCAGCACCCACATTGGTCTCTTGGATTTCTTGCTCTGGGGGAGGCCAGCTGCCATGGGAACACTCAGGCAGCAATGTGGAGAGTCCCACATGGAGAGGAACTGAGTCCCTGGACAAGAGCCAGCAACCAATTTGTCATTCATGTGTATGAGCCACCTTGGAAGTGGATCCTCCTATCCTAGTAAAGCCTTCAGATGATTGTAGCCCCAGCTGATATATTATTGCAAGTGCATGAGAGACCTTGAGCCAGAACTGCCCAACGGAGACCTCCTTAAATTCCTGAACAGCAGAAACCATGAGAGATAGTAAATTATTATGTTAAGCTGTTAAATTTTGGGTGATTTGTTACACATCCTTAAGAACCCAGAACGCATAGTATAAGGTCATGTATGAAGTAATGGGATGAAAACGACCATGAGAAACTGCTTAAAAGGGATCCTTTTCATATGGGACAGATCAGGGAACTCCTAAGACAAGGGGTGGGCTCACATCATTCCTTGGGGACATCTAAGAGTCAGGTCTGAATGAAAGATCATTGGTGAGGTCATTTAAAAATAAATGTGGCCCTTTCCCCTGGCTGGCAGTGCAGAGGCTGCACCATGCCTAGAGTTACTGTAAAAGACGTGGACCAGCAGGAGCTCGTCAGAGCTCTGGCAGCCTTTCTCAAAAAGTTCGGGAAGCTGAAAGTCCCCAAATGGGTGGCCAAGCACAAAGAGCTTGCTCCCTGTGATGAGAACTGGTTCTGCACACGAGCTGCTTCCACAGCACGGCATCTGTACCTCCGGGGTGGCGCTGGGGTTGACTCCATGACCAAGATCAATGGGGGACGTCAAAGAAATGGCGCCATGCCCAGTCACTTCAGCCAAGGCTCCAAGAGTGTGGCCCACCGGGTCCTCTAAGCCCTGGAGGGGCTGAAAATGGTGGAAAAGGGCCAAGATGGGGGCTGCAAACTGACACCTTGGGGACAGACAGATGTGGACAGAATTGCCGGAGAGGTGGCAGTTGCCAACAGGAAGCATTAGAACAAACCATGCCAGGTTAAATTGCCTCGTTTGTAAAAATAAATAAATAAATAATAAATAAATAAATAAATAAATAAATGTGGAGGGCAGAATTTATCCATTATTATCCCTTGTGAAGGAGACAAAAGCCAGGGGATTCAAAGTATGTAAGAACCTAGAACCTGTGTAACTTCCCTAGGTTTGTTGTTTCTGTTACCCTGGTCTAGTTATCCAGGGTGAAAAGCTCTTGAATGTTTGTCTGGGGTAACAAAGAAAAGGGGAGAGGGTTTAGGAAATAGGAATTGCCCCACTCCAAAGCTGCTTCAGCAGGTAGCTACCGGAAGAGGAAAGTAGGCCTTGGGACTTGCTGAGGGAACCAAGTTGAAGACAGAGAGTCTGACTGGGCCTGAGGCAGGCCCCCAGGCTAAGAGTTGAAAGGCCACTGCCCAGTGTGTTGAATAAATTGAGCCAGGTTCAGTCATTTCCTGGGGCATAGGCATATCTGCCACCTTCCAAATCTGTCTTCTCCAAGAGAATCTTCCTCTTGTAGGAGCTGGTACCTTGCAAGTGAAAATGTGAAGTAATCTCCAACAGCTGTGGGAGGTGAATGTCCAGCAAAGTATTTATCCTCAAACAACCCCCTCCTGGAACATTTGTCTGGCTATGTATTTCTGTAATTAATTGATGTTGTTCAGTTAAGGTCTATTAAATTCTTGTCTGAAAATAAATGTTATCTGGAACTCCATGTGTTAAAACAATAAAAGCAGTGCTGTTCCAGTTAAGGTGGGAACGGGAAAGGGGTGCTGAGTCCTGCTTCCCCTCACCTTTGCCTCATCCACCCACCCCTTAGTATCCCCAAGGCCTTTCCTAGGAGCCCCAGCATTCTGAAAATTATAGTTTGAAAACAACAGATTGAGGATATTGTGGCACCTGCTACATCGTTTTATAATAATCTGCTATTTATGATTATTTATGCCACTGTTTTCTTCCACTACTGCAAATAAACAGATTCATCTTCCTCAGATACCATCTCATCATGTATTTCTCATGCTTAAGGCCTCTAGGAAGATTCTGCTTCTCAGAAGTTGAAGTCAGAGGGGCTTAAAGATGGCTGGTACTTGCCTGCTCCATAAAGAAGAACCTGAATAGTGAGTAGATAATCACATTTCAAATAGGTCATCCAAAAAAGAATGCTGGAATTCAACAGACACGTGTCAGGAAACACCTAAGGCAAGGAATAAAAGGGGAGCAAGGCAGTCTCCTCAGCCAGGATCAGCTAGGCGTCTGCAGAGACTCCCCAGTGTGGGGAAAAGGACAGTGAGAGATGCCTCATGGTCCATATTCTTACCATGGACTCCTGCAGTCCTAGCCATGGTACAGCCACTGACCCACGGGGACCCTGAGACTAAAACAGAGAGCTTCCTGGGGACCACACAATGGCACTGCCCCAGAGAGGGAGTTCACACTGGATTCCACACACCCCTAAGGCATCAGCAGCTCCTGTAAGGTGCTATTTTGAGAGCCCAACACCAGGCAAATGGCACTCTCCCTGGGGCCCAGCAGTGCCTGCATCTCCATGGCCCTAGTGCCCACTGAGATTCCCCACCTGCAGCTACCACCACAGCCAGCTGCTGCCACTGAGGCTGAAGTGCAGGCCACTGGCTGTGACCCCACTCCCTCCAGAAGCAGAGCCACTGCACATTTTCACACCCCCAGACAGAATCCTCTGCCCATAGCGGTTGTTACTACGCTGCTGGGGCTAAAGTGTGAGTGAAAGGGCTGCTGCCATTAGGTCTGAAGCATAAGCCAAGCTCGCCTACATATAACTGCTGCCACTGAAAACAACTTCGCCCTTCCCAGGAGCAGGGCCATAATGCAGTTGCTGCTGCCCCCAACCTAAGCATTCTGCTGGGGGTCTGGGGATCCCTCTGTTTCTGCCTATCACAGCCAGTGCCAGGACGCACCATTATTGTGGGGAGCTGACTACAAGCCTGCTCAGGCTGGCTTTCCCCTAATCCATGCCAGAGCACACCATCTGTGGGCCTCAGGTTCATCTAGCCCAGTCCACTAGTGTCAGCACCTGAACACTCCTCCTGGGGGCCTGAGGTTGGCCCCACCCACCCTTCCACTACCACCACAGCTGGCACTTACTTGCACACAACACCTGCAGACCTGGAGACTAGACTGCCCAGCCCATTGCAGCCACTGCCAACACCACTGCATACTGCTTGGGACCCAGAGAATTGTCTCACCACTGCCACTGCCACCACTCACAACATGCCTACTGTCCAGGTTCCTGAGAAGCCTGGCAGCCAACCACTGCCACCAGCATATGAACAAGCCAGCTGGAAGCCCAAGAATCAGCATGCTTGGACCTGCTAACATTGGTGCCAGCATATGCCACCCTGGGGCTTAAGGACAGACACACTCAGCCTACCACTGTCACCATTAGGTCCCAAAGATTGGCCCACCTGGGGTCCCAGTCCCCAGCAATATGTCACCACAGCCTCCACTAATGACCTCATCCTAAGCCACTGAAGAAACCACAGACACCACTAACACTGCCTACAGTCATAGAAATCATACACAGACCACATTACTGTACACACCCCCAAAGTTCTCTACACACGTAGATACATATTCAGGAAAAAGTCCTCCCCTATGAAAGCAAATTCAAAAACTGGAAGAAGCAACTGTTACACCAAATGCACAGATGTCGATATAAGTACACAGGAAACATGAAAAAGCAAGGAAATATGACACTTCCAAAGGAAAATAATAATTCTCCAGTAACATATAAATAAAAAAGAAATTTATAAAATCCTAAAAAAAGAATTCAAAATATTGATTTTAAAGAGGGCTCAGTGAGATATAGGAAAATACTGAAAAATACAGAGAAATCAGAAAAACAATTCAAGGTATGAATGAGAAATTTACCAAAGAGATAGTTATCATAAAAGAACCAACCAGAAATTATGAAACTAAAGAATTCATTGAATGAAATATAAACTACAGTTGAAAACTTCAACAATAGACTACATCAAGGAGAAGAAAGGAGCTTCAAATTTGAAGATGGGTCTTTTGAAATAAACCAGTCAGACAAAAATAAAGAAAAAATAATTTTAAAACATGAGCAAAGCTTATGTGACATACAGGACACCATAAACTGACAAAATAGTCAAAATTTCAGAGTCCTAGAAGGTGAAGAGAAAATGAAAGTTATTTAACAAAATAATAGATGAAAACTGTCCAAGTCTAGCAAGAAAGCTAGACATCCAGATACAAGAGACTAAGAAATTCCCAAATAGATACAATGCAAAAAGGTATTCTCCACAGCACATTACAGTTAAGCTGTCAAAAGTTAAAGACAAATAAAGAATTCTAAAAACAGCAAAAGCATCTAGTCACTTGTTGGGAACAGGCCCCCCCAAATCTGGCCATAAACTGGCTCCAAAACTGGCCATAAACAAAATCTCTGCAGCACTGTGACATGTTCGTGATGGCCATGACATCCATGCTGGAAGGTTGTGGGTTTACGGGAATGAGGGCAAGGAACACCTGGCCCACCCAGGGCAGAAAACCTTAAAGGCATTCTTAAACCACAAACAATAGCATGAGTGATTTGTGCCTTAAGGACATGCTCCTGCTGCAGACAACTAGCCAAACCCAATCCTTTATTTCAGCCCATCCCTTTGTTTCCCATAAGGAATACTTTTAGTTAATCTATATTCTATAGAAACAATGCTTATCACTGGCTTGTTGTTAATAAATACGTAGGTAAATCTCTGTTCGAGGCTCTCATCTCTGAAGGCTGTGAGACCCCTGGTTTCCCACTCCACACCTCTATATTTCTGTGTGTGTGCCTTTAATTTCTCTAGTGCTGCTAAGTTAGGGTCTCCCCAACCGAGGTGGTCTCGGCAGTCACTTATAAAGGAACGCCCATCAGACTAACAGCACATTTTTGGCAAAAACCTTACAGGCCAGGAGAGAATAGGATGATATATTTAAAGTGCTGAAAGAAAAAAAAAATGGTCAGTGAAGGATACTATAACCAGCAAAGCTATCCTTCATAAGTGAAGGAAAAATAAAGTCTTTCCCAGACAAGCAAAAGTTTAGGGAATTCATGACTAGATCAGTCATACAAGAAATGCTTAAGGAAATTCTACACTCAGTAGTGAAAGAAATATATCTACCATCATGAAAACACATAAAAATATAAAACCCACAGATAGAGTAAACTCAAACAAGAAAAAGACTCAAATGTTATCGCTACAGAAAAACCACCAAGCCATAGTGATAAACAATAAAAGAGAAATAAAGGAACAAAGGATACACAAAATAACCAGAAATATATTAATAAAATGACAGAAATAAGTCCCCACATATCAAAAATAACTTTGAATGTAAATGAATTAAACTTTTCACTGAAAAGATATAGACTGACTGAATGGAGAAAAAAACGACCCAACTAAATGCTGCCTAAGAGAAATTCATCTCACACACAGACACATGTAGACTAAAAGTAAAGGAATGAAAAAAGATATCCTATACAAATGGAAACCAAAAGTGAGCAGAAGTAGGTATACTTATATCACATAAAACAGACTTTAAGTCAAAAACAGTCAATAAAGACAAAGAAGATCACTGTATAATAATAGAGGGATCAGTTAAGCAAGAAGATATAACAATTCTAAACATATATGCACCCAACACTGGAACACCCAGATATAAAAACAAATATTATTAGATTTAAAGGGAGAGAGAGATTCTAATACAATGATAGTTGGGGATTTCAACACTTCATTCTCAGCATTAAACAGATCATCCTAGGCAGACGATTAACAGAAAAAAAATTGAAACTACATACTAGATCAAATGGACTCCCGGATATTTACAGAACATTTCCCCCAATAACTACAGAATACATATTCTTCTCAACAGCACACAGAACATTTTTTCAGGATAGATGATATGTTAGGACATAAAACAAGTATCGAACATTTTTTCTTTTTTTTTTTGAGACAGAGTTGCAATCTGTCGCCCAGGCTGGAATGCAGTGGTGCGATCTCGACTCACTGCAACCTCCGCCTTCCAGGTTCACGCCATTCTCCTGCCGAATAGCTGGGACTACAGGCGCCTGCCACAACGCCTGGCTGATTTTTTGTGTTTTTGGCAGAGACAGGGTTTCACCATGTTAGCCAGGATGGTCTAGATCTCCTGACCTCGTGATCCGCCCGCCTCAGCCTCCCAAAGTGCTGGGATTACAGGCATGAGCCACTGTGCCCAGCCCGAAAAATTTTTAAACTTTGAAATTATATGAAGTGTCTTCTCAGACCACAATGGAATAAAAGTAGAAATTAATAACAAGAGGAACTTTGGAAAATGAACAAATACATGGAAATTAAACAATATGCCCCTGAATGACAACTGGGCCAGGGAAGAAATAAAAACATTTCTTGAAACAAATGAAAATAGAAACACACACAATATACCAAAACCTGTGGAATACAGCAAAAGCAGTGCTAAGAGGGAAGATTATAGCAATAAGTGCCTATAGCAAATAAGTAGAAAGATTTCAAATAAATAATCTTATAATGCACCTCAAGGACTAGAAAAGCAAGGACAAACCGAATCCAAAATTAGTAGAAGGAAAGACATAATAAAGATCAAAGCAGAACTAAACACAATAGACACAAAAACAAAACAAAACAAACAAAAACCCAAAACACCAAAGGATCAATGAAACAAAAGTTGTGTTTTTGAAAATATAAACAAAATTGATAAATCACTTGCTGGACTAACCAAGAAAAAAGACAGAAGATCCAAATAAACAAAATCAGAAATGAAAAAGAAGACATTACAACTGATAAGACAGAAATACAAAAGGTAATCAGAGACCATTACGAATAATGATATACTATCAAACTGGAAAACTAAGAGTAAATGGACATATTCCTGGGACACATATAGCCTACTAAGAATTGAATCAGAAATGTTAAAAGAGAAACTTCAGCCGAATTAAAGTTAAAGGAGTTTAATTGAACAATGAACAATTTGCGAATCAGGCAGCCCCCATAATCACAGCAGATTCAGGAGACTCCAGGGATGCCTTTTGGTCAGAACAAATTTATAGACAGAACAGGCACAGTGGCTCATGCCTGTAATCCTAGCACTTTGGGAGGCCAAGGTGGGAGGATCATTTGAGGTCAGGAGATTGAGACCACCCTGACCAACATGGTGAAACCCCGTCTCTACTAAAAAAAAAAAAATTAGCTGGGCATGGTGGTGGGCACCTGTAATCCCACCTACTCAGGAGGCTGAGGCAGGAGAACCACTTGAACCCAGGAGGCAGAGGTTGCAGTGAGCCGAGATTGTGCTGCTGTACTCCAGCCTGGGCAACAGAGGAAGACTGTGTCTCAAAAAACAACAACAAACAACGTACAGACACAAAAAGGGAAATGACATACAGAAATTGGAAGTGAGGTACAGAAGCAACTGGATTGGTTGCAGGTTGGCATTTGCCTTATTTGAACACAGTATGAACACTTAGCAGTCTATGAGTGGTTGAAATATGTCCACTGGGATTGGCCAAGACTTAGCTATTGTTACAGGCACATACTCCTAAGTTAAGTTTTCAATCTTGTCTGCCTATTAAGCTAGGTTACAGTTCATCCACAAGGACTCAAATATAGAAGAACGGAGTCCTTTTCAGGCCATAGTTTGCTTTAACAGGAAGAAATAGAAAATCCTGAAGAGATTAATAACAAGTAATGAAGTCAAGGCAGTAATAAAAACTCTCCCCACAAAAGAAAAAGGCTCTGGACTGAATGGCTTCACTGCTGAATTCTACTAAACCTTCGAACAGAAATTAACACCAATTCTCCAAACTATTTCAGAAAATTGAAAAGGAGAAACCTCTCCCAACTAATTCTATGAATCCAGCATCACCCTGTTACCAAAACCAGACAAAGATGCAACAAAATTAAAAAAAAGAAGGAAAGGAAACTATGGGCCAATATATCTGATGAATACAGATGCAAAAATCTTCAACAAAATATTAGCAAATTGAATCCAAAAGCACATTTTAAAAAACACACTATGACAAAATGGGATTTATCCCAGGGATGCAAGTATGGTTCAACAAATGCAAATCAATAAATGTGATACACGACATCTAGAGTGAAGGATAAAAGCCATATGATCATCTCAATATATGCAGAAAAAACATTTGATAAAAATTCAATATCCTTTCATGATAAAAACTCTCAACAAAATAGGCACAGAAGGAACATACCTCAACCAATTAAAGGCCATATATGACAAACTCACAACTAACATTATACAGAACAGGGAAAAGCTGAAGGCCTTTCCTCTAGGAACTGAAATAAGATGAGGATGCCCACTCTCACCACTCCTATTCAGCGTAGGAGTGAGAGTCCTAGTCAGAGCAATCAGGCAAGAGAAAGAAATAAAAGGCAACCAAATTGGAAAAGGGAAGTCAAATAGTCCCTCTTTTGTAATGATACGATCTTATACCTAGAAAAACATAAAGACTCCATCAAAAAACTCTTAGATATGATAAATTCGGTAAAGTTGCAGGATGCAAAATCAACACACAAAAATCAGCAGCATTTCTATACAACATTAATGAACAGCCAAGAAGAAATCAAGAAGGCAATTCTATTTAAGATAACTAGAAAAAATAAATTAAATACCTAGAAATACATTTAACCAAAAAAGTGAAAGATCTCTACGAGGAAAACTACAAAATACTGATGAAAGAAATTGAAGAGGATTGAGAAGAACAAGATAGCTGACAAGATGCAGCCAGGAAATGCCTCTCCCACTGAGAGAAACCAAAATATTGACTAATCCATCATACTTCAAACAGATCTTTTGAGAGAAAATACAGAAAATCAATAGAGAGGCGACACAGACACTAAGGTTGAAGAGGGAGGAAGCTGGGAATACTTCACAGAGTCGCTGAGCACCAGTACCAGCTCCTGGCCCTAAGCAGGTCCTAAGGAAGAAATTCAACTACAAGAGATTCCATGACCCCCATAGACATTTGAATTGGCAGGGGAACTGCCTGGAAAGTAGGCAGAGGCAGAACTCGAACCTGTGCTAAGCCCAAAAGGTTTTGCATGGGGGATAACTGCAGCAAAATGTGACCATAGGTGTCCAGCCTCCAAGGCTCTCCATTTTGCTCTGAGTGACTCTAGCCCTTGCTGACTGCCAGGCTGGGAGACAGCAGAGCTGTCTTTCCTGCAATACTAGGGTGCATCTGATCTGCACACCCCGCTATCCACTGGCTCCTCCTAAGGCCCCTGCCTGGCTGCTTGAGCAAGAGCATGCACACAGCACAAACTCCACTGCCCCACCTGATTGCTTTGCTAGTGGCCTGGGAACGATTCAGCCTCCCCCATCCCTCAGCACAGCCAGTGCTCAACCCCAAGGAGCCAAAGGACAAAGCCATGGGCCAGGTCCCAACTCCCCAGGGTTTGAGCACATAGCTCAGGGGTATCGAGCTCAGATCTGTGGCCTGAGCTCAAGCAGGTGAGGAGCCCCTACTCTCAGAACATCTCAGAAGAGTGAGGTGGAGGTTCATGCACTAATGTGGGATTTGGGCATGCCTCCCTCCACACGAATCAGTCTGGGAAAGGTGTATCCTGTTTAACAGCCCACAGCCTCTGCCCAAGGGAGCCCCACAGCCCAGAACACCTAAGAGCCCAGCAATCTGGGCACAGAAGGCTTGGAACAAAACTAGCTGTTTGGGCCTGCTATGGGGGCAGACACCGGAAGGAGACTCAGTCAGGGGAGCACAAGCTGGGTCGGCCCCACAGTTTTCTGCTGAGCAAAACCTGGGTAGTCCCCACAGTTTTCTGCTGAGCAAAACCCCCTAGTCATGGGTGCTGCACCAGCTGTGCACCCTTGATGACACCGCCCTGCCTGAGGATCCTCCAGTCTTGGCCCACTGCATCTAGAGACCATCTGCAGACGTACTCCATAACCCACTCTCTCTATGTCAAACACAGAGGACCAGTGGGTCTCAGGGGAGCTGTGGGTCTCCTGGCAACCTAACTGTTGGCTCTGGCCACCCAAGAGAGGTGGGAGTGTAGCCTGACAGGGGCCCTCTTGAGGCTAAGGAAATGCAGGCATGATGACAATGAAAGAATGATACCTGCGACCACAAAGCACACTTAAATACATAGCCCATAGACCCTATAAAGCAATTAACTACACAATCAAGTTTACCAAACAACAGCTAACAGCAGAATGACAGGATCAAAACCTCACATATCAATATTAATATTGAACGTAAATGGTCTAAACACCCCACTTAAAAGGCACGGAGTGGCAAGTTGGATTAAAAAAACAAGACTCAACTGTCTGCTGTCTTCAAGAGGGTGTCTCACATGTAAAGACACCCGCAGGATCAAAGTAAAGGGATCTATCATGCAAACAGAAAACAAAAAATAACAGGAGTCGCTATTCTTATATCATATAAAACAGACTTTAAATCAACAACAGTTGAATAGACAAAGAAAGGCATTACATAATGATAAAAGTTTAATTCAACAAGAAAACTTAACTATCCTAAATGTATATGCACCCAACATTGGAGTACCCAGATTCATAAAACAAGTACTTCTAAACCTACAAAAGACTTAGACAGTCAGATAATAATGGGGCGGGGGGGACTTCATCACCCCACTGACAGCATTAGACAGATCATTGAAGTAGAAAACTAACAAAGAAATTCTGGATTTAAACTCAACTCTTGATCAACTGGACCTAACAGACATCTATAGAATACTCCACCAACAACCATAGAATACACATTCTTCTCATATGCACACCAAACATACTCTAAGATGACCACATGGTCAGCCATAAAGCAAGTCTCAATAAATTTAAAAAAATGTAAATCGTACCAAGCATACTCTCAAACCATGGTGGAATAAAAATAGAAATCAATACCAAGAAGATATCTCAAAACCACACAATCACATGGAAATTAAGCACTTACTCCTGAATGACAGATAATGAAATCAAGGCAGAAATAAAAAAATTCTTTGAAATTAATAAAAACAGAGACATAACACACCAAAGTCACTGAGCTGCAGTAAAAGTAGTGTTAAAAGGAAAGTTTATAGCACTAAATCAGAGCAGAACTGAATGAAACTGAGATGCAAAAAATTCTTACAAAGGACCAACAAAACCAAAAGTTTGTTTTTGAAAGGATAAACAAGATTGATAGACCACCAGCTAGATTAACAACAACAAAAAGAGACAAGATCCAAATAAGCACGATCAGAAATTACAAAGATGACATTACAACCAATCCCACAGAAACACAAAAGATCCTCAGAGACTATTTGAACACCTCTAGGCAAACAAACTAGAAAATACAGAAGAAATGAATAAATTCCTGGAAATACACAACCTCCCAAGACTGAACCAGGAAGAAACTGGAACAGGCCAATATTGAGTTCCAAAATTGAAGCAGTAATAAAAAACCTACCAACCAAAAAAAACCCTGCACCAGATGGATTCACAGCTGAAATCTACCAGACATACAAAGAAGAGCTGGTACCAATCCTACAGAAACTATTCCAAAAAATCAAGGAGGAGGGACTCCTCCCTAACTCATTCTATGAAGCCAGCATCATCCTGATACCAAAATCTGGCAATGACACAATGAGAAAAGAAAACTACAGGCCAATATCCCTGATGAACACAGATTCAAAAATCCTTAACAAAATACTAGCAAACTGAATCCAGCAGCACATCAAAAAGTTAATTCACCACAATCAAATAGGTTTTATTCCTGGGACGCAAGTTTGGTTCAATATACACAAATCAATAAATGTGATCCACCACATAAACCGAATTAAAAACAAAAACCATATGATCATCTCAATAGACACAAAAAGCTTTTGATAAGATCCAGCACCCTTTATAATAAAAACTCTCAAAAAACTAGGCATTGAAGGAACACACCTCAAAATAATAAAGAGCCATTTATGACAAACCCATGACCAACATCATACTAAATGCACAAAAGTTGGAAGCATTCCCCTTGAGAACTGGAACAAGACAAGGATGCCCACTCTCACCACATAGTACTGAAAGTCCTAACCAGACCAATCAGGCAAGAGAAAGAAATAAAAGGCATCCAAATAGGAAAAGAAATCCAACGATCTCTCTTTACCGATGATATGATGTTATACCTAGAAAACCCTAAAGGCTCCACCAAAAGGCTCCTAGAACTAATAAACCTCTTCACTAAAGTTTTAGGATACTTTAAATCAATGCACAAAAAAAAAAAATCAGTATTATTATTATTTTTTTGATATAGTCTCACTTTGTCACCCAGACTGGAGTGCAGTGGCGTGACCTCGGCTCACTGCAACCTCTGCCCCCCAGGTTCAGGTGATTCTCCTGCCTCAGCCTCCTGAGTAACTGAGGTGCCCACCACCATGCCCAGCTAATTTTTGTATTTTTTGTAGAGACAGGGTTTCACCATGTTGGCCAGGCTGGTCTCAAACTCCTGACCTCAAGTGACTCACCCGCCTTGGCCTCCCAAAGTGCTGGGATTACAGGCGTGAGCCACTGCACCTGGCCTAAAAATCAGTAGTATTCTATATACCAATAATGTTCAAGCTAAGAGTCAAATCAAGAATGCAATCCCGTTTACAATAGCCATAAAAAATACCTCAAAACACATCTAGCTAAGGAGGTGAAAGATCTTTACAAAGAGAGCTATTGAACACTGCTGAAAGAAATCAGAGATGACACAAATAGAAAAACATTCCATGCTCATGGATTGGAAGAATCAATATCATTAAAATGGCCATAATGCCCAAAGCAATTTATAGATTCAACACTATTCCTATCAAACTACCGACATCATTTTTCACAGAATTAGAAAAGAGTATTCTAACACTCATATGGAACCACAAAAAAAGCCTGAATAGCCAAAGCAATCCAAAGCAAAAGGAACAAAGCCAGAGGCATCACATTACCTGACTTCAAGGTAATATACTACAAGACTACAGTAACCAAAACAGCATGGTACTGGTACAAAAACAGACACATATACCAATGGAACAGAATAGAGAACCCAGAAATAAAGCTGCACACCTACAGCCATCAGATCTTCAACAAAGTCAACAAAAATAAGCAATGGGGAAAGGACTCCCTATTCAATAAATGGTACTGGGATAACTGGCTACCCGTATGCAGAAGAATGAAACTGGACCCATCACCATGTACAAAAATTAATTTATGATGGATTAAAGACTTAAATGTGAGACCTCAAACTATAAAAATCCTAGAAGGAAGCCTCAGAAATATACTTCTCAATATTGGCCTTGGCAAATAATGTATGGCTAAGTCCTCAAAAGCAATCACAACAAAAACAAAAATTGGTAAGTGGGATCTAGTTAAAGGGCATCTGCACAGCAACAGAAACTTTCAACAGAGTAAACAGACAACCTACAGAATAGGAGAAAATATTTGCAAACTATGCATCCAACAAAAGTCTAATGTCCAGAATCTAAGCGAACTTAAATCAACAAGCAAAAAGCAAATAACCCCATTAAAAAGTGGGCAAAGGACAAGAACAGGCACTTCTCAAAAGAAGACATACGCACAGCCAAAAGACATATTAAAAAATGCTCATCACTAATCATCAGAGAAATGCAAATCAAAGCCACAATGATATACCATCTCACATCAGTCAGAGTGGCTTTTATTAAAAAGTAAAAAAAATAACAGATTTTGGTGGTGCTGCAGAGAAAAGGGAATGCTTGTACACTGTTGGTGGGAATGTAAATTAGTTCAGCCACTGTGGAAAGAAGTTTGGAGATTTATCAAAGAATTAAAAATGGAACCATTATTAAATCCAGTAATCTCATTATTAGGTACGTACCCAAGGGAAAATAAATTGTTCTACCAAAAAGACACATGCACGTGTATGTTCACTGCAGACATATTCATAATAGCAAAGACATGGAACCAACTCACATGTCCATCATTGGTGGACTGGTTAAAGAAAACGTGGTACATATACACTGTGGAATACTACACAGCCACAAGAAAGAATGATTTGATAGCACAAGAGGGGAACTATTAGTCAATAATAATTTATTGTACACTTGAAAATAACTGAAAGAGTATAACTGGATTGTTTGTAACACAAAGGATAAATGCTTGAGGGGACAAATACCAAATTTTCAATGATGTGATTATTATGCATTGCATGCCTGTACCAAAATATCTACGTACCCCATAAATATATATGCCTACTATGTATCACAAAAATTAAAAATAAAAAAATGTAAAAGAGGTAAATGAAGAAGAAGAAATAACAAAATTATGTCTTCTGTAGCAAGACAGATGGAGTTGGAGGCCATTAACCTGAGTGAACTAATGCAGAAAGAGAAAATCAAATACTGCATGTTCTTGTCTATAAGTGGGAGCTAAACATTGGGTACACATGGACATAAAGATGGGAAAAACAGACACTGGGGACTACTAGATGGGGGAGAGAGGGAGGGAGGCAAAGGCTGAAAAACTACCTATTGAGTGCTATGCTTGATACCTGGGTGACAAGCTTCAATCATACTCCAAACCTAAGCAGCATGGTTTGTAACAAACCTGCACATGGACCCCCATATATAAAAGTTGAGAAAAAAGCCAAAAACAAAAAAGAAATTGAAAAGCACACAAACAAAGGGTAAGACATCCATGTGCATGGATTGGAAAAATTAATATCACGAAAACGACTATACTTCCCAACGAAATCTACAGATTCATGCAATTCTTGTCAAAATACCAACATCAATTTTCCAGAATTAGAATGAACAATCCTAAAATTTATATGGAAAAAAAAAAGCCTGAATAGCCAAAGCAATCCTGAGCAAAAAGAACAAAACTGGAGGTCTCACAGTATCTGACTTCAAAATATATTACAAGGCTGTAATAACCAAAACAGCATGGTATTAGTATAAAAAGAGACATATAGACAATGGAACAGAAGAGAGAATCCAGAAATAAATTCAAGTATTTACAGTCAACTGATTTTTGACAAAAGTGCCAATAATATACACTGGGGAAAGGACACCCTCTTCAATAAATGATGCTGAGAAAATTGGATATCTATATGCAGAAGAATGAAATTTCACTCCTAACTCTCAATATATACAAAAATTAAAGACTTCAATGTAAGACCTCAAATTATAAAACTATCAGAAGAAAACACAGGGAAAACACTTTAGAACATTGGTCTAGCAAATATTTTATGGCCAAGACCTCAAAAGCACAGACAAAATGTACAAATGGGACTATGTTAAACCAAAGAGATTCTGCACAGCAAAGGAAACCATCAAGAGAGTGAAGAGATCACCTGTTGAATGGGAGAACATATTTGCAAGCTATTCATCCAACAAGAGACTAACATCCAGAATACACAAGGAACTCAAACAACTCAACAGTAAAAATAAAAACAATTTCATCAAAAAGTAGGCAAAGGACATGAATAGACATTTCTCAAGAGAAGATGTATAAGTGGCCAACAGGTATATGAAAAAATACTCAACATTGCTAATCATCAGAGAAATGCAAATCAAACCACAGTGAGATATCTCACTCCAGTTAGAATGGCTATTATTAGAAACAGAAAAAGTAGCAGATGCTGCTGAGGATGTGGAGAAAAGAGAACTCTTATACACTGTTGGTAGGAATGTAAATTAGTATAGTCATTACGAGAAACAGTATGGATATCTCTCAAAAAACTAGAGATGGGCTGGGTGTGATGGCCTATAATCATACCTATAATCCCAGCACTTTGGGAGGCTGAAGTGGGAGGATCACTTGAGTCCAGGAGTTGGAGACCAGCCTGGGCAACATAAGGAGACCCTGACACTACAAAAAATTTAAGTTAAATTAAAAAACTAAAAATAGAATTACCATATGATCCAGCAATCCCATTACTGTGTATTTACCCAAAGCAAAATAAATCAGTGTATCAGAGGGTTACCTGCACAAACATGTTTATTGCAGCACTATTCACAATAGCATAGATATGGAATCAACCTAAGTGTCCATCAACAGATGAATGGATAAAGAAAATGTAGTATATATACACAGTGGAATACTACTCAGTTATAAAACGAATGAAATCCTGTCATTTCGGCCGGGCGTGGTGGCTCACGCCTGTAATCCCAGCACTTTGGGAGGCCGAGACGGGCAGATCACGAGGTCAGGAGATCGAGACTATCCTGGCTAACACGGTGAAACCCTGTCTCTACTAAAAAAATACAAAAAAAACTAGCCAGGCGAGGTGGCGGGCGCCTGTAGTCCCAGCTACTTGGGAGGCTGAGGCAAGAGAATGGCGTAAACCCAGGAGGTGGAACTTGCAGTGAGCTGAGATCTGGCCACTGCACTCCAGCCTGGGCGACAGAGCAAGACTCTATCTCAAAAAAAAAAAAAAGACATCCTGTCATTTGCAGCAACATGGATGGAACTAGAGGTCATGATGTTACGTGAAAGAAGCCAGGCACAAAAAGACAGATATTATATGTTCTGACTCATGTGGGAGCTAAAAAAGTTGATCTCATGCAGGTGGAAGGCAGAATGATGGATACCAGAGGCAAGGAAGGGCATGCGGGTGGGAGAGGGGTAAGAAGAGAGGTTGGTTAAAGGATACAAACATACCGTTAGATAGAAGTTATAATGTTCCACAACAGAGGAGAGTAATTAGCAACAATGTGTTATATATTAAATATTTGAAAGTAGCTAGAAAAGAGGACTTGAAATGTTCTTAACATGTAGAAATGATTAATGCTAGGCTGGGCACAGTGGCTCACGCCTGTAATCCCAGCATACTGGGAGGCCAAGGTGGACGGATCACCTGAAGTCCGGTGTTCCAGATCAGCCTGGCCAACATGGTGAAACCCTGTCTCTCTACTACAAAAAGTACAAAAATTAGCTGGGTGTAATGGCATGCACCTGTAATCCCAGCTACTTGGGAGGCTGAGGCAGCAGAATTGCTTGAATCCAGGAGGCAGAGGTTGCAGTGAGCCAAGATCGCACCACTGCACCCCAATCTGGACAACAGAGCAAGACACCGTCTTAAAAAAAAAAAAGGATTAATCCTCAAGGTGATGGATATCCCAAATGCCCTGACTGGATCATTACACATTCTATTCATATAACAAACCAGGCAAGTCTAGCTTTGGTGTTTACAGCAGTGCATCTCTGAGTAAGTCACTTAGTCTCTCTGAATGTTGACCTTCTGGTCTGTAAAATCAGGAAAATACAAGGATTGGGAAAATGTATGTAAGGCATTTGGTATATACAGGCACCCAATAAATGGTTGTTATTTTGCAAAAATCACATCACTCATTTGTTTCCATTTTATTGTAAACTTTTCAAACACACAGCAATGTAGAATTTTACCTTGAATAGCTGCATACTAACCACCTAGATTCTACCATTAGCATTTTACTAAAATTGCTTCTTCACTTATCTGTCCATCTCTTCATTCTTCTATTTACCCATTAATCTATCCTATTTTAGTGATTCATTTTAAAGTAGACTGCAAGCATCAGTACATTTTCCCCTAAATACTTTAGCATGCATATCATTAACTACAGTTCAGTATTTGGTTAGCTTTTTCATTTGATGTAAAATTTAGATACAATGAAATGCATGAATCTTAAGAATACATTTGCTGAGTTTTGATGAATATAAACACCTGTGTAATCCAAATACCCATCAAGAAATATACAACATTTGTATCACCACCGTAAGTTCCCTCATGCTGCTATAGCAAGATGTCCTAGATCGGGTGAAAAGGAGAAAAGAAAGAACGTTCCCTCATGATCCTTTCCAGTCCTTTCCTCTTTCACCCCTACAAGTGATCATTGCTCAGATTTTTTTTCCCTCTGTTGATTACTTATTAGAGAATGTCATTTAAGTAGGATCGTATGCAGGACAGTTGTTCAGGTGGCCTCACACTGAGCCAGTTATTCCCTTTTTCTTGCTTGTAGTGCTCAAGGATAACTGTAGAATATGCTGCAAATGCAACATCTTGACATAAGGGGAAGCTGGCCAGAACAACCTGGGCTTTGTGCCTGTTCCCCACTACCCAGAAATAGGATTCCTTCAATACTCTGGCCCAGTGTGTCACAGTACCCCTGGGTCTAAAACCCAGAGCAGGCTGCTTGCTGCCTTCAGCTGCAGTGCAAGTAAGGCATTCACAGTCAAACTCATCCACCCCAGGCAGTTTTCTGAGCCTTGTGGGACTGGGTCACAACGAATCCTAGGCTTCTGTTATCCTTGCTGCGTTATCTGTAAGGAATAAACCCACTTTGTGTAATTTGTATGTGTGGCTCTTCTGTCTTACCAGACTCAGACAAGCAGTGTGCAGTGAACTTGCTTCTCATGATATAGTCTGTAGTCTTATGTAAGGCTCCTTTCACTCAGCATAATGTTTTTGAAACTCATGTGATTAGTGTCCTTTTTTTTTTAATTGCTAAGTAGTATTCTATTGTATGAACATGCCACCATTTGGCCATTATCTTGCTATTCATTTTAAATAAATACTGGTTACCTTCCTTTCCTTATGGTGGATCATCATGAACAGTATCAACTGCCACGAAACTCAACCAGAAGGGAATCGGCATCCCTGAGAAAAAACACTGAGCTAGTGAGGGACGACACTCCTTACACTGTAAGATCTTCGGTTAGTTCTTTAGATATACATGATCAGAAATAGATTAGATTTTAATTTCCTCCAGGGAGATCCCTCACTTTGTCTTATTTTTATTCAGTGCATTTCCCCAGCTTCCTCCACCATGAAATGACTTGGAGCCAATTAAGAGCCTTCTGCTTCCTCATCAGTAATATTTATGACTATAGAAATGTTTATGATGCATGGAGAGAGCTTGGGTCAGGTAGGAGATCAAGCTTTTGCTGTCCTTGTAAATGGGATTTGTCTCCTGCTTGTTTTTGCCAGAGTTGTAAAATGGAAGAGTGCACATGGTATAGTTTAGGGTTGCTTTTTTTTTTTTTTCCATCTAACCTTTGCATTCAGGCTGTGGATTATTACTGACCTTCGTGCTTGGAATGAAGGAGGCATTTTGGTTTTCTGGAGACTTTGGTCGTGTCACCCCCTTTTTCTGGGCCTGCTGTCAAACTCCCTGTCCAGGCTAGAAGTGTAACATGCTAGGGGAAGGCCTTTTTAAATCCAGTAACAGAAATTTCTGCAATCTGTATGAGGCTTAGGAGCTGCTGGAAGCCACCTAAATGCATAAATGTGGAACGGCTAGAGTCATTTTGTGTTTCTGGTAAAATTGCCAGGGAAGCAATTCTTTCACCCCAGTATCCATTTTTCTTTATCCTCCCTGCATGCCTTTATTCCCATCTCTCAGGAATTTCCTTTCTCCAAGTCTAAGGCCTCCACTTGGACTGGGAACCCATCCTCTGCTACTCAGACCTGGCCCATCTCTGTTGCTAAGAACTCCATTGTAAATGTGGCTTCTCCCTTCCCCCTTCCCCCTTCCCCCACTGCCCCCAAACACTGTTCGCATCTCTCCTATAATACTAAAATATGTTTATAAAAATAAACATTTGTATCAGGAACTCATGTATCCAAACAGATCTATTTAGGAATGCCTCCTATGTGCCAAGTCACCCTTTCACATGACTGCCCTCTTCTCTTCGCTTCTGGAAGTCTTGAAACCTGCACTCTCTGCCGTAGTTTCCCCACGCCTTAGTCCTTCGCAGCCTTGTCCATTCTTACCACTCTACTGACAGAGTCTCAAAGGTTGCCATCGGCTTCTCAGCTGGCAGACAGGGCAGGCTGTCCTCAGTCTTGCCTCCTTCTGGTCCTGATAACCCTGTCACCTTCTGAGATGCAGCAACATCCCATCACTTCCCACAACCCTACCATTCTGCCTTTTCCTTTATTGGATTTTATTTTTCCTCCCACATCCTAAAGGTGGTCATTTCTCAAAGTGATGCCCTTGAACCGATGTCATCCCTTCTCCAACCACAATTTCAGCTCTCCCTGTGGGCGGCGCATCCTGAGTCTGTGTCTAGCTCTAACCTCCCCTTGGATTTCAGACCCTAATTCCAAGTTGCTTTCTAGACAACTCTTCCTGAGTCACTTTACCCCTAAAACCAACCTTCTCTCCTAAGAGGTATAAAACATGGCTTCTGCCCCCAGGAGCTCATAATTTAGTCAGAGAGACACACATGCAGATTTTGAAATGTTCTGTAACAAACCCTGAGAGCTAATTAACATGAAAGGTGATGTTATAATGAGAGTCATCCCACATGACAAAATGTTAAGGAGTGGTACTATCACCCTGTTCTTACTCACAGTAGAGAGAAGTTGTGGGCTCCATTGCCCAGGAATGGTCGTATAGAATCTGGGTCCCACCAGTGAGGAGGAACAGAAAGGGGTGTTCATTCCAGACATGCACGGGAAGGAAGGACCTTTCAAAGAACGTTCTTTTAACCTATATTCAGCCACACTGGGCATGATGCTTCTTGACCTGAGGTAGAACTGCTCCCTTAGGGAGATTTTGGAGGCCCTTTTGTTAATTGTTACAATGACTGGGGGATGCTAACAGCATTTAGCGCCTGGAACTCAGAAATGATAAATGTCCCATGTCCAGCCAGTAGTGCCTAGGTTGAAAAACAACACATGTGGGGTAATGGGAAATTGACTCTTCCCTGTCCTCTCCATGCTCCCAAGAACTCCATTCTGGCTTGTGAAAAACCAGTCATGGAATTACCCATATATGAAAGTAACTAATGCCCAACAGACAAACCAAACAGTTGCCTAGGGCACTAGCAAACTGAGAGACAGAAGGAAGGGTAAGTTCAGCTGTAATGAGCTTATTCACAATTTTGCAGGCAGAAAATCTAGAAAGTCGCTTTTTAAAATTTTAGCATAAACTTTAATGTTAAACCAAAAAATAAAATTTTATTTTGAATTTCATGTGCTGTAAAATTGTATTTTGAATTTCATGTGCGAGTCCCTGTAAACTTGTCAGTGCTTAGGGCAATAAAGACATTAATCAGGTTGTAGGAGTATCCCATAAAAAAGCTATAAATGTGTGATTGAGGAGTTTCTGGAAATATTCACGATGCTGACGAGGCTCATCTCAGGAAGGCAAGACTGAAAAGGAGCGTAATTAGGAAATCTAACCAGTGAAGCTCTATGTTGTCTGGGGGAAGACAGTAAACAGATGATGAGAGACCAGTCACTGGTCTGTTGGTCAACAAATAATTATCCACTAACTACTGTGTCCCAGGCACTGGGCTGGGTACGGGGATACAGTGGAGAACAAGACAAGTCCCTCCCTTCAGTGTGTTTACATTCTGGGGTGGGGGAGGGGAAAACAGACAAAAATACCACAGACACAGACCCATTCATACACACCCAGACAGACGTGCAGATGATCACAGGTCAGCAGAAAGCCTAGAGAACAGTGAGTCAGAACCATTTTGCAGGTTTTTCCAGCCCTCTCAGGGGAGGTCAGTGGCCACTTGATGATGGGATCCCTAGGTCTCAGCAGGGTTGGTGGAAAGGAACCTTGAGGCTACCTACCTTCCCTTGTCCCTGCACACCCTGTCCTAGCCCAAGGTGCTGAACTTGGCAGCGTCATCCTGTGTGGGACAGCATGGTGGGGGGCATCCAGCACTAGGAAAATCCCCAGGGTCAGAGCTGGGAAATCTGAGCCCTACTCAAGTCTGGGTGGCTAGGAGCAGAACTTGACCAGGGAGACAAGGCCTAGGAAGATCCTGATTGCTCACCAGGTAAATGGCTGGAGCATGTGTTCTTGCCTTATTAGTTGTTGGGCTTGCAGGGGTGTGGTCTGATTTAAAGGAACTAGGAACTATTTTATGTACAATTCAGCCTGGTGTCAGGTGTGTGACTCAGAGTCCCAACAGGAAACAGATGTCATACTCATTAGAGTAACTCAAGGAGGGTGAGCTGAACAAAGGTGTGGGTGAAGTGGTGGGAACCAGAAGGGGTGTTGGGGTGTTTCTGCAGCCCATAAGCTGAGCTGTAACCACTCCAGGCCCAAGTGAAAGGGGAGGGAGTGGACATTGAAAGGAGGAAGTAAAAAAGTCATGTAGAGGAAGGTAGATATGACAGGGTTACCTTGAGAGAGACTGAGGGGCAAAGCTAGCCTTGGGCCTTCTCATGGGGAGGCAAGGTCCTCATGGGGGACCTTGTTCCTCTGCTCCGCAGTATTCGTGGGCTTCCCATTGGCCAAACCCAGTGAGAAGTCAGAGGACAGAGTGAGCAGAAAATAAGCAGCGCGTGGTGACCAGTAGCCAAGGGTGCAGACAGTCCGGTAACACCATCCATTGTAAACCAGGAACCCAGTCTCCCAAGAGGTTAGCTAGCTTTAGGAAGAAAGAGAAGCTATGCACCAGCCTGGCACCTGCCCTGATGTGACTCTATCTTGCCTACCTAAATCCATTAGGTACACAATGTTCCCCTTTGGAGCTGTCTACTTCTTTCTCCCCATGCCACACTACCTGTGGCCACCACCTTCTCTAACAGCTTTGCCATCTCATCCAGTCCTCTCTTGACCATGCAACCATCTCTTTCCAATGTGCTGGCCTGGGCCTATCACGTCCTTCCCTAACACCACCTCACCACAGCATCCAAATGAAATCCACACAGCTTACCATGGCTTATGAGGTCCTTCATGGTCTCGCTGTGGTTTACATTTCCAGCCTCATTTCTTGCCAATTCTCAATCTCCCCTCAACAAATGCCCCTCCTCAAATCCATCCCACTATGGTCCAGCCATACAGAACTGCTCGCTGATCCCTCTTTGACTCCAGGGCCTTTGCACATGGTATTTCTCCTCCTGAAAGTCAGGAAGTCGATTATAATCTAACTCTTTCTCATTCCTCATTCCTCTGTTGCTGGTTGGGCTAGACAAGAGTTCTATGCTGTTCTTATATGCTCCCATAGCACCCTGGCCCTGCTTAAATAATACTTTTTAAAAATTAATTCAATAGATATTTACTGAGTACCTGTAATGCACCAAGCCCTTCCCACCTGAGGGCCTTCTCCCATGCTGTTTTTCCGCTTGCACATTTATCCTTTTACTCTTCATCTAGGTAACTCTTACATATTCTTTGAGTCTCTGCTGAAACGTTATTTCCTGCAAGAGGTCCCCACCCCTTTTCTCTCCCACAGCATCCTGTATGACTTCGTTTATTTGATGTCTGTCTCTTTCTCTCCACGTGGGAAGGGGCCAGGTCTGTTTCATCCATGATTGTGTTCCCATCCCTAGCTCAGAACCTGGCATGCAGCAGGCACTGGTTACATACGTGGTAAAGGAGGGAGGCAACAGGGTTCGCCCATAGACCATGACAAGGAATAAAGAATTGTATGTTCCAGCGGTGAACTCAGGTTTTGCGGAGCCTGAAGCTTAGACAATTTGAGGGTTCTCTTTTAAGAAAAATACAAAATTACAAAAACAAAATTAGGCAGAAAAGTGGACCTTTATGTAGATTGGGGAAAGAAATAATAAATTGTAAAGCCTTTAAAGTGGAAAAATACTTCAAATATCACAAAATACAGAAAAATGTTTTTGTTAACTGCCTAGCACACTGCAATAAGTCTTTCTCCACATTTTTTGGCTGAATAATACTCTTTTATTGCCTCTTCATATGTAACGATTCTGTAATATTTTCTATATAGAGAATGGAATGAGAATTAAGTCCTCTGGCATAATAATTATATTTATGATTGACGCAATGCATAAACACATGTGACCACAGCCAGACATATTTGTTGTTTGCAGGACCGCTACAGTTTGTATCCTACAAACACAGAAATTCTGATAAATTATATTCGGCATTTTAAAAAGGGGAAAAAAAGGAAAGCATGTAATTGTATCGCCGCAGTACTCAATATATATATGCCTAAGGTATATGACTATGTATCAGTGAGAACCGGATTCTGCACTTACAATCTTACACATCTGATGTTTGGAAGAATTTCCTACAGACTAGCTTTTGGCTCTATACAGTTCAAATCCTGTTTCTCCTCTATTACCCACATGCTTCCAGGGCCAGGCTGCATAGGACACTTGCAAATCCCATATGGTCTTTGGCCCTGCATTTGAGTGTCATAATGCCAGGTAAGTCGGCACCATGGGCAGTAAGTGTGTTTCTGGGAACCATTTCTGCACTGAGATGGCTAGCAAAAGCCAACTCTACACAAAAGTGACTGCAAACCACCTAGATATGTCCCATAAAACAACTGTAACCCCAACTTAACTTCCCCCAGCCAGATCGCAAAAATGTCCATGGCCACTTCAGTTCTGGGCAACATGAGGGGGAGTGTGACAGAGGGGAAGTCTGAGTGGAAAGAGATAGCAGTCTTAACTGAGTGTGGTTCAAATAGCTGACTTCGGCAAGTTTCACAAAACATGTGATCGCCACAAACACATTACTAGGGTCCCCTTCGGAACTTGTCCTAATGGGCGGCCCTAAAGCTTAAGTTTTATTAACTTCATGGTAAAGTTGCCGCTGCCTGTATCGTATTATTATGTGTGACCCCTGGCACCACATCTGGCACATAGTAGTTGCTTAATAAATATATGCTGAGTAAGGAAAAGTGTTGCTTGGCCTCATTACCCAGGAGATAGTCTTTTCCCCCAGTAGATCTCATCCCTTTATTGAAAGCTGGTGCTCAGAATAGTTGATAGACTTATTGGAGGCACTGGGAGGAGAAAGAAAGGGACCGCTTGGTGGGATAGGCTTTCCCATCTCCCCATCACCGGGCAAATAAACCGACGCCAACACATCAGCCACCCTCATTAGCAGCGAAGCGGCCCTGGCTGCCCTCTTGGGGTCATTCTAATTGGCTCTAATCAGGGAAAGCCAGGTCTGGGCTTTATAAAGTGACAGCAGCTCTACTGCTAGAAGAGCAGGTAGAAAGGTCACACCGGAAACACCATTTCCAAGCACAGAGTAATTACAACTCATTCTGGCTTTCGCAGCTATGCTGAGGAATCTTTATTTGTCCAGCCCTGCTGATAGTGGTCTTCCGGCTTCCTGCTTCCATTTTCTTCCTTGTTGTGAGGCAACAAGGGATCCCACACACTTTTTTCTTCATGGCCTTGGGTCCAGCAAGAAGAAATCTGGATTCCTAAGGGGCTGACTCTAGGGGTCTCCGGTGCTGAAGAATTAAGGGTCTAAAATTCTAGGGTAAGGAGAGTAGGCTATGTTCTAGACAGGCGAGACTCTTCGGAGGACCGTGGTTTCAATGTGCTGGTGACTGAGAAGCAAATACACTTCCTACTCTAGCAGCCACTTGGCATGTCCACATTGTATGCTGCACTCTCAGCAAAACCTTTCCGGACCCCCGGGCGGTGAGCCACTCCTCTGGGCTCCCACAACATTGGGCCCATGTCTCTATTACACGATTCACTGCACTGTCTTTCATTTACTAGCTTAGCCATCTGTCTTCCAAGATGGACTGCCAGCTCCTCAAGGGCACTAACCAAGCCTCATTTGTATTTATATTTTTGGTTTATTCCCTCGCACAGAGCCTAGCACTTGGGACATATTGACTGACTCCTCAAAGGAAGGGAATGGAAGACACTGGTAGTAAGATGAACCAGGAGCTTCCAGACAGCTGAACACATGGAGGGTAGTGCACCCGGAGAGGACACAGAAGCTCCATGCTCCTACCCCCAAATCACGCTCTGTGTCTCTTCATCTGTATCCTTTATAATAAACCAGTAAACATAAGGTCTATAAGAAAGTAATAGGGTTAAGTGAGGTCATAAGGGCAAGGCCTTATCCCAAAGGACCGTTGTCCTCATGAGAAGAGGACAAGACACCAGGGAATGTTCCCTCCACACAAGCATAGCCAAGAGGCCATATGAAGACGCAGCCAGAAGGCAGCCAACCACCATGAGGGAAGACAGCCCTCATCAGAAACCAACCCCGGTGGCGTATTGATATTGGATATAGCCTCCAGAAGTGTGAGAAAAGAATTTTTTTTTTTTTTTTAAAGACGAACTGGTGTGGGCAGAGAGTTTTACAGTAGAAATAGCAGGTCAAAGAGGTAAAGTTTGGTCTTGGGAGTAAACTGGTTCAAATTCCAGTTCCACCACTATTTTAATGAGGATTAGATTTGGCTATAAATGACAAACCCCAAAACAATAGCAGCTTAAGCAAGTTAGATGTTTACTTTTCTCTTTCATGTAAAATTTTGGAGGTGGCCAACTCAAGATTCCCAAGTTAGCTCCAGCGTGTCCTCAGGGACCAAGGCTCCTACTCCCCTGCGGCTCTGCTGTTGATGGCCTTGATCACATCATGGCACTGGCTGGCACCCTCTGGCTCAAGCTGTCATGTCTGCATTTCAGCAGTGGAGAGAAGGCTGAGAGTTCCAGGAAGCCGCACATTCCGCTTTTGCTTATATCCTATTGCCCACGATTGAGTCACAAGGACACCTAGCTTCAACAGTCTGGAGAATGTAGTCATAACTCCAGAAGGCCACATGCTCAGCTAAAAATGAGGGTCTATTACTGTACAAGGAGGAGAAATTAGATTTTAGAAGAAAATAGTCTCTGTCATACTAGCTGTGTGACTTTGGGGAAATGAATGAATCTCTCTGATTCAGTTTCCTCATTCAAGAGTTAGAATAATGCAAACACCTTAGCAAAGTGCCTTGCATTGATGAAGGGTTGAGCTATTATTTTCCTTTGGTTGTGGCTAGGCTGGCAGGTGGCAGGATCCCTCACAGGGAGCGTGTACACGTAAGCCTGCCCAAATCTGAGTTTTTATTCGTGCCACTTACCAGCTCTGTGACTTGGGGTTACTTGACCTTTCTGAACCTTAGTTTTCTCATTTATAGAATGGAGGCAGCAATAATCCTTTCTTTATAGGGTTCTTGTGAGGATTATTTGAGATATCATATGTAAAGCATTTCGTAGAGTACTAAGCAAGAAAGACTCTATAAGTGCTGGCTTCTTTTATTATTACTAGTCAAGACAAGCCCTGAGTGACCTTGAGATTGACCATGAAGAGGATGCTGGAGAAGGTTCCATAGGATTCTGCCTGGCCACCAGACTCCAAAATTCAACTCAGTCTAAGGGGTGGGACTGAGGCTGTAACCAGGAGGCAATAAATTAACTTGGCCTCCAGTGACTGTATTAGGACGCTTGCATTTTGAATTCTCTCCAAACACAGCTGACCTTAAACGCAACGGGAACATCCTCTGCCTTCCTGCATGTTTTCACTCCCTCAAACTGTCAGCAATTCTCATCTACAGGGTGCCTTTCCCAAAGGGCTCAGGCAAGAAGCACCAGGATGAGGAGTCCTAAAGCCAGAAGCAATTTCTGGTCCCAGTAGGACCTGGAGGGCTGTGCCCAGGCTGTGTATAGGCTGGGACTGCCTGGCCCCTCAGGCAGAAGTTGCAGAGGAGCAGAAAATAAGCCTGGATCAGGTGACCCAGACTTCAGCTTGATGAAACAAGCAAAACACACTATTTCTCTTTAGCTCGGCTCCTGGGATTAGCGGTTAGGTCCCCAGAGTATACTGGGTGTTTATTCTCGGAGACACGAAGCTCCAAGGAGTAGCAAGAGTCGGAGGCACAGGGCCTCCCCAGGTAGCTCACTGTTCTACTTCTTGCAGAAGCCAAATTGGGATCATCTGCCATATACCCTTCATGTTCACACGCTGCTTCTCAATTCAGCACCAGCTGAGCAACTGCCAGGGGTCCCTGAGAGACAGGAAAGACTGGGTGGGAAATGGACGACTGCAGCCCTGCTCCCAGGCTTCCAGGCTCCCAGGGCACCCTTCCCACTCAGTCCTACTGACTACCATAGTGACTGCTCCATCAGTTACCATGGCCGCTCGGCAACCTACC
This sequence comes from Theropithecus gelada, assembly GCF_003255815.1. Classification (NCBI taxonomy): domain Eukaryota; kingdom Metazoa; phylum Chordata; class Mammalia; order Primates; family Cercopithecidae; genus Theropithecus; species Theropithecus gelada. The sequence continues at coordinate 5,431,607 of NC_037668.1, forward strand.
TGTAAACGAAGCCACTGTTTGATCCCAGAAAACTCCCAGTTAAATCACAAATCTGCTGTTTTTCTGCAGTCTGCGAAGAGGATGTATCACCTGAAGCGAAAAATTGTAAACAACCTAAATGACTAAGGGAAAAGGATTGGTTGCACAAACGATGATTCTATCATTTCAAGTAATATTAGGTGGCCATTAAAAAATATAAATCATTTTTCTGAGGATCCGGCAAGATGGCAGAGGTAGAGCAGAAGAAGAAGCGGACCTTCCGCAAGTTCACCTACCGCGGCGTGGACCTCTAGCAGCTGCTGGACACGTCCTACGAGCAGCTAACACAGCTGAACAGTGCGCGCCAGCGGCTGCGGCTGAAACCCGCACTGCGGCGGAAGCACCGTTCGCTGCTAAAACGCCTGCGCAAGGCCAAGAAGGAGGGACCGCCCATGGAGAAGCCGGAAGTGGTGAAGACTCACCTGCGGGTCATGATCATCCTGCCCGAGATGGTGGGCAGCATGGTGGGCGTCTACAACGGACCTTCAACCAGGTGGAGATCAAGCCGGAGATGATCAGCCACTACCTGGGGGCGAGTTCTCCATCACCTACAAGCCCGTGAAGCACAGCCGGCCCGGCTTCAGGGCCACCCACTCCTCCTGCTTCACCCCCTCAAGTAGTGGCTCAGCTAATAAACGCACACGTCTCAAAAATAAATAAAATAAATAAATAAAAAATATATATATAATCATGAGGATATATATATAATCATGAGGAGATATATACATATATAAATTCGTGAGGATTATGTGGTGACTTGGAAATATGTTTATATTGTGATGTTCAGTGAAAATACAAAATCTTATCTCTGCCATGAGTGCAGTGGTAAAAACTATATGTACATCTGGATAAAGAAAAACACACCAAAAAAGGGAAAAAATGGGCTGGGAGGATGGTGGGTACAATTTCCTCTCTCATGTATTCTGGTATCTATTCCTGCTGTTTGTGCACTAAGTAAGAAAATCATTTAAAAATCTTGTTCACTAACCTATCAATGCACTTTTACCTTCCCCCAAAGAGGAAAAAGCCTCATTCACTGAAATTTGCTAGTGTCGCTCCTTTGCTTATTTTGATATCAACTTTTCAATCAATATTCTCAGGAAAAGACATGACTATTTTAAGTTGAAAGCAAACCACAGATGAACTCAGTTCCCTGGTCAATTCTCCTCCCAGTAGGTGGTGACAGTTAAAAGCAGCTCCTTAAGGGTCAAAAACAGCTCCTTAAGAGCCAAACCCTGCAGTGAGGCCTGTAAACAACTTAGATTCTTCAGGTGCTCTCAGCGTTTGAATTCCTGGATCACCTGCGGCAGGCTCACCTGAAGTAGACATTAGAGGTGGGGCTGTTCTGCACCAGGAACAAAGCTACTCAAAAATTCTTGGTTCTTTGAATTTGGCTGAGTGAACAGGAAAAATAAGAAATCATCACTTTAAAATGACCCAGAATTTCGGGAGCCACTTTAATGCCATTCCTGCCACCAACTCATTGTGTAAGCCTAAGCACATCACTCAGCCACTCTCCAGACTAAGGGAACAGATTGTAGCCTGCCTGTAAATGGCTGATGGACAGAAAAACATGAAAATGATGGTGCTAAGCACTTTGCAAATAGGAAACAGAGTCCATTTGAAAGAACCTGGGATCTGGAGTCAGAAAGTCTCCAAGCCAAGCCAAGCCAAGATCTGCCACGCATGAACACTGGGATGTCAGGCTATTAGTTTCTGAGTCTGTTTCCTCAGTAAAATGGGGATAATACTCTATGCAACTGGATTGTTTTGACATTTAAGTGAGTTTATGAGAAAAAGCTTTGTAAATTGTAAAGCACATGTATTAGTTTTTAGGATTGCCATAATAAAATTCCACAGACTGTGTGGTTTAAACAACAGAAATTAATTCTTTTTTTCACAATTCATGAGGCCAGAAGCCTGAGATGACGGTGTCAGCAGGGTTGGTTTCTTGTGAGGCCTCTCTCTTTGGCTTACAGACAGCCGCCTTCTCTCTGTGTCTTCCCATGATCTTTCTTGATGTGTGTCCGTGTCCTAGTCTCCTCTTCCTGTAAGGACACCAGTCACATGGAATTAGGTTCCACCCAAATGACCTCATTTTAACTTCATTACCTCTTAGAAGACCCTATCTCCAAATACAGACATATTTTGTTTGTATTATTTTACTTGGCTTTATTATGCTTCACAGAAACTGCTTTTTTTCACAAATTGAGGGTTTGTGGCAACCAGCATTGAGCAAGTCTATTGGCATCATTTTTCCAAATACATGTGCTCACTTCATGGCTTTGTGTCACATTTTGGTAATTCTCATAATATTTCAGACTTGTTCATTATTATTTCTGTTATAATCTGTGATAAGTGATACTTGATGTTACTATTATAATTGTTTTGGGGTGCCATGGACTGTACCTATATAAAATGGCAAAATTAATTGATGAATTTGTGTGTTCTGATTGCTCCACTGATTGGCTGTTCCCCAGTCTCTCCCTCTCCTTGGGCCTCCCTGTTCCCTGAGACACAATATTATTGAAACTAGGCCAATTAGTAATCGTAATATGACCTTTAAGTGTTCAAGTGAAAGGAAGAGTTGCATGTCTCTTTCCACCAAAAGCTAGAAATGATTAAGCTTACTGAGGAAGGCATGTCAAAAGCTGAGATAGGCCAAAAGCTAGGCCTCTTGTGCCGAACAGTTAACCAAGTTGTGAGTGCAAAGGAAAAGTTCTTGAAGGAAATTAAAAGTGCTACTCCAGTGAGCACACAAATTATAAGAAAGCAAAACAGCCGCCGGGTGTGGTGGCTCACACCTGTAATCCCAGCATTTTGGGAGGCTGAGGTGGGTGGATCACGAGGTTAGGACTTCAAGACCAGCCTGGCCAACATGGTGAAACTCCGTCTCTACTAAAAATACAAAAAAATTAGCTGGGCACAATGGCAGGTCAGGAGTTCGAGACCAGCCTGACCAACATGGAGAAACTCCATCTCTACTAAAAATACGAAATTAGCTGGGCGTGGTGGCACATGCCTGTAATTCCAGCTACTTAGGAGTCTGAGGCAGGAGAATCACTTGAACCCGGGTAGAGGCAGTTGCAGTGAGCCAAGATCGCGCCATTGCGCTCCAGCCTGTAATCCCAGCTACTTGGGAGGCTGAGGCAGGAGAATCACTTGAACCCGGGTAGAGGAGGTTGCAGTGAGCCAAGATCACGCCACTGCGCTCCAGCCTGGGCAACAGAGTGAGACTCCATCTCAAAAAAAAAAAAAAAAAAAAAAAAAAAGCCAAACAGCCTTATTGCTGATATGGAGAAAGTTTGAGGGGCCTGCATAGAGGATCAAATCAGCTACAACATTCCCTTAAGCCAAAGCCTAATGTACAGCAAGGTCCTAACTCTCTTCCATTCTGTGAAGGCTAAGAGAGCTGAGGAAGATGCAGAAGAAAAGTCTGAAGCTAGCAGAGGTTGTTTCATGAGATTTCAGGAAGGAAGCCATCTCTAAAACATGAAAGTTCAAGGTGAAGCAGCAAGTGCTGATGTAAAAGTTGCAGCAACTTATCCAGAAGATCTGGCTAAGATTATTGATGAAGGAGCCTGTGTTAAACAACAGATTTTCAATATAGATGAAACAGTCTTGTATTAGAAGACGCCATCTAGAACTTTCATAGCTGGAAAGGAGAAGTCAATGCCTGGCTTCAAAGTTTCAAAGGACAGGCTGATTCTCTTGTTAAGCCCTTAATGACTAAGCAGCTAGTGACTTTAAGTTAAAGCCAATGCTTATTTACCATTCCAGAAGTCCTAGGGCCTTTGAGAATTATGCTATTCTACTTGGCCTATGCTCTAGAAATTGGACAACAAAGCCTGGATGACAGCATATTTATTTATAGCATGGTTTACTGAATACAGTTGACCCATGAACAATCCAGAGGTTAGGGACACTGACCCCTACCACAGTCAAAATTTGTGGATAACTTTTGACTCCCCTAAACTTAAGTACTAATAGTTTACTGTTGACCAGAAGTCTTACCAATAATGTAAACAGTCGATAATACATATTTTGTATGTTATATGTGTTATATACTGCATTCTTACAACAGAGCAAGCTAGAGAAAATAAAATGTTAGTAAAAACATAATAAGAAAGAGAAAATGTGTTTATTATTCATAAAGATGGAAATGGATCATCATAAAGGTCTTCATCCTTGTCTTCATGTTAAGTAGGCTGAGGAGGAGGAAGAGGAAAGGTTGATCTTGCTGTCTCAGAGGTGGCAAAGGTGGAAGAGGTGGCAGAGGTGGAAAGTGAGGCAGAAGAGGCAGGCACGCTCAGTGTAACTTTTACTGAAAAAAATCCATGGATAAGTGAACCTGCATAGTTCAAATCTGTGTTGTTCAAGGGCCAGTTGTATATTAAGCCCACTGTTGCGACCTACTGCTCAGAAAAAAAAGATTTCTTTCCAAATATTACCATTTATTGACAGTGTACTTTGACATTCAAGATCTCTGATAGAGATATACAAGGAGATTAATGTTTTTATGTCTGCTAACACAACATCCATTCTGCAGCCCATTGGTCAAGGAGTAATTTTGACTTTCAAGTCTTGTAATTTAAGAAATACATTTTGTAAGGCTATAGCTGCCCCAGATAGTGATTCCTCTGATGGACCTGGGCAAAGTAAAATTGAAAATCTTCTGAAAAGGATTCACCATTCTAGATGTCACTAAGGACATTTGTGATTCATGGGAGGAGGTCAAAATATCAACATTAGCAGGAGTTTGGAAGAAGTTGATTCCAACCCTCATGGTTGACATTGAGGAGCTTAAGACTTCAGTGGAAGAAGTAATTGCAGATATGGTAGAAACAGCAAGAAAACTAGAATTAGAAGTGGAACCTGAAGATGTAACTTGAGAAAAGAAAAACAGCTCAGACCAGAAAGACTTACACCTACCCATGCCTGGGGGTAATTGTTGAAAGACATTTGTTTCTGAGCAGCTGCCTCACCCATGATCTTCTTGTTCCTGGAATTTGTGATACAAAGGACAATGTATAGCCAATGAATAGCTTATGTTATTTTAATGTAAATTCTTGGTAAACACCTTTGGAACTTGCTCTTCTTTTTTCCTTTAAAAACCCACTTATACCTGCTGCTAATTAGAGCATATGTTCACAGCAACTTGATTCTATGCTCCTGTGTTGCAATCCTCAAACTTGACCCAAATAAACTCTCTACTTACACTAATTTTGCCTCATTTTTTTCCTCCAGGTTGACATTTTGAATTGCTGCAATTTTATGATAAAACTTGAATGGATGAGGAGTTGCTTATCATGGGTGAGCCAAGAAAGTGTTTTTTCATGTTTTTTTAGATGAAGTTCACTCTGGTGAAGATGCTGTGACCATTGTTAAAATGACCACAAAGGTTTTAGAATATTACATAAACCTAAAGCAGTGACAGGGTTTGAGAGGATTGTGTCCAATTTTTTTTTTTCCATCTGTGGGATATGATGAGGTTTCTCTTCAAATAATCTGATCGATCTTTTATTCTTTAATTCATAGTTACACCCCCGCTTTTTTTTCTCCTTTTTTCTCCTTTTTTCCTTTTTGCCTTTGTTAGGTACACAGGCATGCCACAGTACCAATCGTTATCAGTACCAGCCCACATTCCTTTCCTTATTTGGAAAGAGGACTAACTTTCTAGCTCATTACAGACACCCTTTCCCTTCCTCTCTACTTTCTTTTATGTGCCCTTCCTATGTAAAAAAAATCAAATGTTTAGCCAACCGGGATTAGTTTAGATTGGACGACCCGACCTCGGCCAATGAGGAAAGGGCACAGGGGCAGGACTTGCATCAGGAATAAAGGCTCTCGTGCCCCTTTGTTCAGGTGTGCTTTCATGGCAACTGGCCAAGGAGGCACCCCTCTGCACAGAAGTAAAATTGCTTTGCTAAGAATCCTTTGTTTGAGTGTTCGATTTCCTTAGGATTTTAAGCCTTATTCCTAACACATGCCCTCAAGAATTTATCCTTTGAATTACAAAAACAATCCAATAACACTTTTCATGTTATTTAAAAATGTACAGTGCAGCCGGGCACAGTGGCTCACGCCTATAATCCCAACACTTTGGGAGGCTGAGGCAGGTGGATCACCTGAGGTCAGGAGTTCTAGACCAGCCTGACCAACATGGAGAAACCCCATCTCTACTAAAAATACAAAATTAGCTGGGCATGGTGGCGCATGCCTGTAATCCCAGCTACTTGGGAGGCTGAGGCAGGAGAATCACTTGAACCCGGGAGGCAGAAGTTGCAGTGAGCCAAGATCACGCCATTACACTCTAGCCTGGGTAACAAGAGTGAAACTCTGTCTCAAAATAAATAAATAAATAAAAATTTAAAAAATGTACAATTAAGTTATTATTGACTATTCTCATCCTATGGTGCTATAAAATAGTAAGTCTTATTCATTCTGTTTTTTGTATTAAATACTTATCAACCATCTGCACCTCTCCTCAAGTTTCCTAACACCCTTCCCAGCTAGTAACCATCCTACTCTCTGTGTCCATGAGTTCAATCGTTTTGATTTTTAGACCCCACAGATAAGTGAGAAGATATAATGTTTGTCTTTCTGTGCCTGGCTGATTTCACTTAACATAATAATCTCCAGTTCTATCCATATTATTGCAAACGATTGGATCTCATTCTTTTCTTTTATGGCTGAATAGTACTCTATATGTATATGTACCACATTTATTATTTATTTTGTATTTTTTTGAGACAGTCTTTCTCTGTCACCCACGCTAGAGTGCAGTGGCATGATCTTGGTTCACTGAAACCTCTGCCTCCTGGGTTCAAGCAATTCTCTGCCTCAGCCTTCCAAGTAGCTGGGATTACAGGCATCCATCACCATGCCTGGTTAATTTTTTTGTAATTTCAGTACAGACAGGGTTTCACTATCTTGGCGAAGCTGGTCTTGAACTCCTGACCTCATGATCCGCCTGCCTCGGCCTCCCAAAGTGCTGGGATTACAGGCATGAGCCACTGTGCCCAGCCCCACATTTTCTTTATTCATTCATCTGTTGATGGACACTTAGGTTGCTTCTAAATCTCAGCTATTATAAACAGTGCTGCAACAAACATAGGAGTGCAGATATCTCTTCAACGTACTGATTTCCTTTCTTTGGGGTTTACTTTCAATAGGATTGCTGGATCATATGGTAGCTAAATTTTTTGTTTTTTCAGGAACCTCCAAACTGTTCTCTATGGTGGTTGTACTTACATTCCCATCAACAGCATATAGGGTTCCCTTTTCTCCATGTACTTGTCAGCATTTGTTATTGCCTTCTTTTAGATATAAACCATTTTAACTGGGGTGAGAGGATATCTCATTGTAGTTTTGATTTGCATTTCTCTGATACTCAGTGATGTTGAGCACCTTTTCATATGCCTGTTTGCCATTTGTATGTCTTCTTTTGAGAAATGTCTATTCAGATCTTTGGCTCACTTTTTATTGGATTATAAGTTTTTTCCCCTATAGAGTTATTTGAGCTCCTTAGGTATTCTGGTTATTAATCCCTTGTGGGATGGGTAGTTTGCAAATATTTTCTCCCATTCTGTGGGTTGTCTCTTCACTTCATTGACTGTATTTGCTCTGCAGAAGCTTTTTAACTTGATGTGATCCTACTTGTCCATTTTTGCTTTGGTTGCCTGAGTTTGTGGGATATTGCTCAAGGAATTTTTGCTCAGACCAATGTCCTGGAGATTTTCCCCAATGTTTTCCTATAGTAGTTTCATAGTTTGAGGTCTTAAATTTAAACCTTTAATCCATTTTGATTTGATTTGATTTGTGGATGTGGTGAGAGATAAGGGTCTAGTTTCATTCATCTGCATATGGATATCTACTTTTTGCAGCATCATTTATGGAAGAGCCTGTCTTTTCCCCAGTATATGTTCTTGGCATCTTGTCAAAAACGAGTTCACGGTAGGTGTGTGGATTTGTTTCTGGGTTCTCTATTCTGTTCCATTGGTCTATGTATCTGTTTTTATGCCAGTACCTTGCTGTTTTGGTTACTATAGCTCTGTAGTATAATTTGAAGTCAGGTAGTATGATTCCTTTAGTTTTATTCTTTTTGCTTAGGACAGCTTTGGCTATTCTGGGTCTTTTGTAGTTCAATATATTTAGGATTTTTTTTTTTTTATTTCTGTAAAGAATGCCATTGGTATTTTGGTAGGAATTGCATTGAATCTGTAGATTTTTGGGGGTAGTATGGACATTTCAACAATATTGATTCTTCCAATCCATGAACATGGAATATTTTTTCCATTTTTTTTGGTGTCTTCCTCAATTTCTTTCAATTGAGACCAATTTTGAAAGACGTTCTGGTTAAAATGGTATCAAAGCCCGGTGTGGTGGCTCACGCCTGTAATCCCAGCACTTTGGGAGGCCAAGGTGGGCGGATCACAAGGTCAGGAGTTCGAGACCACCCTGGCCAACATAGCAAACCCTGTCTCTACTAAAAATACAAAAATTAGCCGGGTGTGCTGGTACGTGCCTGTAGTGCCAGCTACTCCGGAGGCTGAGGCAGGAGAATCACCTGAACCTGGAAGTGGAGGTTGCTGTGAGCCAAGATCGCACCATTGCACTCTAGCCTGGGCGACAGAGTGAGACATTGTCTCCAAAAAATAAAATAAAATGGTATCAAACAGCATCTCATGCTACAGAGAAAACTTTCGTGAAAGGAAGAGTCAATCAATGAGACAAATTTCACTGTCTTATTTTAAGAAATTGTTACAGCCCAGCTTTCAGCAACTATGACTGTGATCAGTCAGCAGTCATCAATATCGTGGCAAGATCTTCCACCAGCAAAAAGATTACAACTCCCTGACAGCTCAGATGATCATTAGCACTTTTTAGTAATAAAGTATCTTTTAATTAAGGTATGTTCATTTTTTTCTAGACATAATGCTGTTGCACACATAGTAAACTACAGCATAATATAAACATAACCTTTACATGCACTGCAAAACCAAAAAAAAAAAAAAATGTGTGTGACTGGCTTCATGGTGATATTTGTTTTATTGCAGTGGCTGAAACTGAACCAACAATATTTCCAAGGTAGGCCTGTTGAGTCATGTTCTGACGTATTGGGGTTTAGGACTTCAATATATGAATTTGGAGACACAATTCAGCCATAACAACACAATATAAATATTTTTCTGGACTTACCTGGGACTTCTCATGATGGGCATTTAGGACACAGGAGGAAACAGCCTTGTTGACCATTTTTCCACTACACCATCATGGCGAGAGGCACCAGGAGAGAACTGACAGCACTCTGAGCTTACTCTCTAGCTGCTGTGGGGCCAGGATCTTCTGCGGCTGTGGGCCTCCAGTCCCACTCAGCAAATAAATGAGCCATATTCCCTTTGGGTTTGGAATGCTTTTCTGTAGGAAAGGAGTCATCAAATACTTAACAGCTACTAACTGTTAAGTATTAACAGGGGGAAACAGGTGTGCACGGGCTGTGGGCATTTGTCTCTGTTTACATTTGTGAGTGTCTTCTGGAACAGCCCATCCAGGCCTTTTAAGGAGCTTTCACCAGCTAAAGGAAAAAGCTACCAAAGGGGAGGCCAGGTCACTTTTCTTCCAAATTCTTCCCAAATTATTTACTTTCATCTGCTGGGAAAAGACCTCAACAAACATTTATCAAGGACCTCTTTTGTGCCTGAGGCTGTGCTCGGTCTGGAAGGAATGTACTGCTTCACTGGGCCTGTTTAGTAAATACAGACATTGCTCAACCCACAAGGAGGAGAGAGAGCCCGTGGGTTCAGAAGCTGGGAATGCACTTGTGCCAGCAGAATGGAGGAGGGCCCTGGTCAGGAAGATAGGCTATTTAGTGCTGCTATGTTACTTTTTATTTTGTCTCTTTACGGATGTAAGGAAGAGACATAGCCACATTACCTGCGAGCCATCCCTCAGTGGCACAGAATCCCATCCTCCCAACATTGCTGCGTCCCAATGCTTCCAAGGTGGTGGGGGTGAGGAGAGGGTTCAGTGCTTTTCATGGAATCTGGGTTTCAACTTAAGGCCAATAGATTTGCCCTCTTTCTGAATGTCTAGAATTTATCCTAGCAGAGAGAGGATCTAACTGTGTCAATTTATCCCTCTCCAAAACGGAGCTCTCCTATCTGCCAGAAGCAAAGGACATTTGTTGTTTTTGCCTGCCCAGCTTACCTCCCACTTCTCTTGGAAATAAAACCATACTTTCCTTCCTCGAACCCACTCTATGTGGTTCAGGTGGGGCCGACCTCACCTCCCGCAATGCAGGGAGAGTGCCCTGTCTTTAGTCTAGCCAATAGGAGTAGTCCTCTAGCCCTTGTCACAGTGATTGGCACAGAGCTGGGCACATGACGTAAGCACAGCCAATCAGAGCCTGCTTCAGGCATTGATGTGGCAGCCGGAGGAGAGCAGTTCTGCCCTCCTCTTGGATAATATGCTCTAAGGATGGCTTGGAGCTGCTCGCAGCCATCTTCTCCAGTGGTACAGGGGCACAGACGACACTTTCATCATCTGGAGAAAATGAAGTCAATGTACAAAGAGAAATCGCAGAGAGATGGAAAGCTAAAGGCAACCTTAAAGACAATGTTTGAGTCCCTGGATCCATCTCTTCTTAGGAGCTAATACATTTCCTATGTTGCTTATATCCCTTTGAGCTGGGTTTCTGTCACTGGGATTGGAAAACTGACTGTCGCAGCAGCAGGGTTTTGTACTGAGCCTCCTCGGAGACAGTCAGCATTTCTCACGCTCGGCACATGGTGTTTACCCTTGGCTGGAGCCCTGATTCTCATTAAACTAATTATGGGCAGAGTATGGGGACTACATTCACTCAGAGATCAGGGCACAAAGCATTGCAACTTTATGCAGAAATTACTACTGAGGACCACTCCCCTTGGAAGTAAGCTGTGGACCAGAGAGTCATTTCACACTTAAACCCTTCCCTCTTTGTCTTTGGCCTTTAAACTCTGGTTTCTATTCTTTACTTTCTGAGTGTGTATTTTCAAATCACCCCTTTGTGGAGAGGTCTCAGGAACATCCTAGACTCCATATCAAATGCAGGAAGGTATTTAACTTGCATGACAGGGTTTCCTATGGTTTGGACTGCAGAGGAATACTGCACTGCATGCATGAGCATGGATGGTGGGGTCAGATGGAATGAAGATCTTTGGCTTTGAGGCAGTGTAACCTGTCTGCCTTCCTCTGCCATTGTGAGTTCCTCAATTCACGTTACTGTCAACCTCGCCTCATGTCTCCAAATTACCCTGTGGTCCATTGGCCATTTTATATGCATGTCATTCTAGCCTCAGAACATGCCAGCTCCCTTCCCTTAATGTCTTATTGTCTCTATGAATCTAAACTTGAGGGAGTCTACTGGATTATCTTGCCCGCGACCATAGCAGTCTTTTTTGTTTTGTTTTGTTTTTATTTTTGTTTTTTTTGAGACAGAGTCTCACACTGTCGCCCGGCTGGTATGGTATGCAGTGATGCGATCTTGGCTCACTGCAACCTCTGTCTCCTGGGTTCTAGCGATTCTCAGCCTCTGTAGCTGGGATTACAGGTGCCTGCCACCATGCCTGGCTAACTTTTTTGTATTTTTAGTAGAGATGGGGTTTCACTATGTTGGCCAGGCTGGTCTCGAACTCCTGACCTTGTGATCTGCCCACCTCAGCCTCCCAAAGTGCTGGGATTACAGGCGTGAGCCACTGTGCCCGGCCGACCATAGCAATTTACATGTGGGTTTGGTTTGGGATTGAGGGTCAAGATCCACTGAGGGACATGGCTTCTCTTCCAGTATTTACTTTTGTTTGCAAATGAGTACATATTCTGACTCCGACTCCGAAGTCTTATAAAGCTTTTCTAACTCAATTTTCAGAGGTAACAATAGACACAATAGACTCAACCTGAACATTTGATTGGCAGTATCCTCTGTTTCCTTTTGCATAAGATACCTGTGTCGTTTCTCCTCCGCTAAGTAATTGCAGCAGCTTTGGTTTCTCTCTCTGCTATGTGACACAGCATGAAGGTTTGGACAGGAGTTTAACTATTACCCTTTAATGTTTTTGTTGTGTTACTGTCAAATTGTGTCTTCTTAAAGGTTACTTCCTGTCCTGTCTTAGGAGCAGGAGAAAAAAGTGGCTGTGTGCCTTATGCCCTATCTGTATAAAATGCCTTTCATTATTGATAAAGATACACTATTCCAGGAGACTCACCTATTTAACCAGGTCAAGAGCTGGAAACCTTTCTCCAGTCTGTGTTCAGCCTCTAGCCCCACAGTGATGTGAATACAAAGCAGTCTTCCTTGCAGGTGTTCAGCACACAGGCCATAGGCCAAGAGCAGTGGATGGCACGCAGAAGGAAGAGGCTCACTTTCTGCTTTATCATTTGGGATTCGAGCGGACCCAGAGAAGGAACGCCAAGGAGAGGACCTAGACTCGTAACCCCCACATGCCACCCTTTTGTTTCTCCTAAGATTAAAAATGCTTATCACTATTTGAGGTTCTGTTAATGTGCCAGATACTTCAAGTGCTTGAGATACGTTATCTAAACCTTAAAATAATTTTATGAGGTAGAGAATATGATTCCCATTTTATACATAAACAAACTCAAAGATGTTGAGAGAATACCTGAAGAAGTTAAAAGGCTGTCACGCAGCCAGAGGTGACCCTGGGCTTTTGAGGGCTGGCAGGTGGCAAGCACCCAGGTGAGAGCTGTGGGGTGGCCTGCAGACCCCGAGGAGTTAGAAACAGAGACCTTGGGACAGGCTCCAGGAAGGTGGCCTTTGTGAGAACCTCTCTAGTCCCCCATGCTCCTGGGAGAGGCAGCTCAAGCGCAAAGCCAGAGGCACCCCTCAGTGGGGTGAGAGAGGGGCGTAGATCACCTTCCAGAAACAGCTGCCAAGTGGATGTTAAATTTTGTAGGTTTTCTTGATTCCATTTGTTAATATAATCTTGTGCTCATGGGTGTTAAAAGACGTGGGCCTGAGGTAACACTCATTTGGTTGATCGTAATAGTTACTCCTGGGGATTACACATGCTAAACAAAGCAAAATATTCACCAAGCTCTCAATCTGAGCTCCTTGGGTCAGTAAGCAGAGGTCACCATCTTTTCCTAGTCCCACTGGTGAGTTAAATTCTGGAATGGCTCTGAATTATCAATATGTCAATAAAATGTCGGTAAGCCAGGACGACATGCTGTTGCAGTATTGACTGTCAGATCCTAAAGCAAAAACATGTTTTAATTGTTTTTTGCCAAGTGTAGGGAAGCCAGTAAGTAGAGACCCGGATTGAGAGGGTTAGAGATTGCCACCGATCTTTAGTTTTCAGTTTTGAGAGTCTTGTAGCGTTGTGGAATCCATTTCTCATTTTCACCCACAGAATTTATATCAGAGTCAGAAACAGGAATGTGCAAAGGGAAATATCCGAGAAAACAGGCTGTTCCAGGCTTACCTGGTAGGGTAGGGCTGGTGCCCAGGTACAATCATTGGCCAGTGTAAACATATTTGAGTCAGCTCGTGGTGATGACTTTGAAGCATGGGACGAGGAGATGGGTCTGACTTTACTTCCATAAGCATTTGCTTTACCTGATTAGATTCTCCAGGTACAGTGTGGTGAGGAATGAGACTAACTGCAGCCAGACTGCAAAACTGTGGGTGTGGTATGTCTTCTGGAAAGACCTCCTTATCTTTCCCCACAGAGCAACAATGGTTCCCCTTTTTCTTTGCTTTAGCCCAAAGGTGGGTCTCATCTTGGAAGTCACTTAGGGTTCTCTTTCTCCTGAGGGACACACATGGGCAAAGATTTGAATACGTCTGCGCCCAGGGGCTTTTCCATCCTAAGGACCTTGTCACCCTTTGTGCTTTGCCTTGTTTCTCTCTTCTTTCTTTCTTTCTTTCTTTCTTTCTTTCTTTCTTTCTTTCTTTCTTTCTTTCTTTCTTTCTTTCTTTCT